>NC_056737.1:1855398257-1855698257 GCF_019279795.1 Protopterus annectens
CCTTCAGTGAAATTCTACTGCAAATTTGTAGATGATCTTTTTCTGCTGTGGGATGGCTCAGAATTATCTGTTGGATTTTGTTGATCATTTGAATACCACTACTGATTTTTTATGTTTTACATATAATTTTTCTGATGTGAACATAGATTTTTTAGATGTCTCTGTTCGTAAGGATGATCTACAGAGATTTAGTATAACATTATACAGGAAGTCATGTTGGAAAAACACACTGTTACAACGAGACAGCATGCACCCACATTATATTTTTAAAAACATCATGAGAGGTCAGGGGATGCGTATCTCCAGATTAAACAATAATGATGAGAAATTCAAGTATGATATGGATAGGTTTAAACAAGAACTTGGCTCTAGGGGATATAAAAATGCTGAAATATACTATAATGTTGGCGAGTGTGTAAAAAAAAAGACAAGGGAAAAGTAGGGCTTATTTTAATGAACGGCCTCCACAGAACAATTTTCAATCAGTTAGATCCCAAGAGAGACATGTTCCTCTCTCTCTACATTATACAAGTGATGTTTCAGGAATCTTGAATATTGTTAGGTCTAATTGGTCTATCTTACACATAAATGATGACATAAAGAAAGTAGTGGGTACACAGCCAAATGATGTTCTTAGAAATAAGAAGTCATCAAGAAGGCAATTGTGCTATAAAGAAAACAGGAATAAAAATAAACATGTGGAATCACCGATTATATGCTATGGTACACATAGATGTAATAGTTGTAATTTTTGTATTTTGATTAATAGTTCAGTGTTCAGACATCCTGTTACAGATTAGGAGTATAGGTTTAATCTATGAGCCACCTGTCGAACAAGAAATGTAATTTATTTAGCTTGCTGCCAAGCCTGTACTTGTTTTTATATTGGCAAAACAAACAGGTCCTTGATGGAGCGAATGAGGGAACACTCATATTGTATCAAGCATTTTATTGAAATGGGAACTTCGCATTCTTTTACATTCATGGTAATTGATTTGATTCAAGTAAATAGTAGGGGTGGTGATGTAAGAAATTTTATAGAGAATAAGGAATTACACTGGATAATAAAAATGCAAGCTGATAAATTTCCAGGTTTGAATGAGAAAATTTCCATTAAGCCTGTTTTAAAGGCACGTAGTCTCTTTAAATAGAGTAATTTTAATATTTAATGAAGTTTAATTAATGATGTCATGGATTGTTTAATTTGATAATTGTTAACCAAATATAATGTGGTGCTTCTTGATTTTTTTTTGGTCTGAAGAAGCACAACTATATGTGTGAAAGCGCTTACATTTTAGTGATTAAACATTTTATCGAATACTGGCGGCCGTGTACCTGTGTTTTTATATATATCTATATATGTATATATATATATATATATATATATATATATATATATATATATATATATATATATTTAATACACGGTAAATATAACACTCACACACATGTGTGTGTGTGTGTGTGTGTGTGTGTGTGTGTGTGTGTGTGTGTGTGTGTGTGTAATACCTATAATTCTTCAACGTTTATTTTCATTAACTGATGAAAAAAAGCTAGTACAAGTAATTGAAAATTAGTTGCCCTGGCTTTTGAGTGAGATGGCATGTTTTGGAAATTACCCTTTTGCCTACTGTACTACTATCTTAGAGTTGCTATACAGGATTACCAGGGGGTGCAGCAGGGCTTGCCCCTTGGGAAAAATATATATGTTTTTTTTTTAGTTTTTTTGTTTTGTAGTTGATGATTTGTGTTTCGAGCACTTGGATAGAATGAGGTTCGTTTTTTTTATCTATCTATATGTCTGTCTATCTATCTATCTATCTATCTTTCTATCTATCTATCTATCTATCTATCTATCTATCTATCTATCTATCTATCTATCTATCTATCCATCTATCTCTCTGTCTATACAGTATAGATATACATATATGGGGCCCAGTGAATTGGTGTAGCTGTCATTTTAACTAAGCACAAGTGGCCTAAAAAGTGACACAACTGATCTGATATTCTCCAATACATTTTAGCAGCAATGACTCTGATAATAAGGAACGTTTATGATTTTTAGTCAATGGTATTTTTTATAGAATTATACGTAATACTACGGTTTACTTTATCACAGTGTACATCATTTTGCAAGCTGGTGGTGTACTTCTCTTTATTTCATTGTAGTGCAGTCATGGAGATATTATATATAAGTTAGGTCAGGGGAGCAAAACCTTATTTTTTCTGGGTTTTTTTTATATTTTTTGAGACATGCTAGGTTATATAACATACTTTTAGATCTGTTGTGTTAGATTAGTTGTGTTTAGCCATTCAGATTTTAGATCAAACGTCATAAACTTGAATATATATATACACACACACACACACACACACACACACACACACACACACACACACACACACGCATATATATATATATATATATATATATATATATATAGATACACAGCTAGATAGATAGTCTATTTTTTCATATCCTTGTATCTGTAAATATGCTTTGTTCATTTCTTATGTGATCCTGTCACCCAGACTGTGCTTGCAAATGGTCCATTGAGATCAGCGCACTACTCTGGTAAACAAGTATAAATAACATAAATGAAAAAAGATATATATATAAAATATATTATGTGTGTATCTATATATAAGTTATATGTCTGAACGTTGTACAGCTGTTTAGTCAACAATAATGAAAAAACCCTGACTTGTCAATAGCTATTGTCAAACATACCATTCGTCAAATACTGCATATGTCCAGCACTGGATCCAGCTCTAGTTGACCTAGGCAGCAGGCTGGCCAGCCATAATATTAATTTAATTATTTTTTTCCTGAAATACGTTGGTGTGTGTGTGTGTGTGTGTGTGTGTGTGTGTGTGTGTACACAATGCCACAGTTAAATAGGGCAGTTTAGTTAATGAACTTGCTCCAGCTCTTACCCTATACCTTAACTAGTGCTGACAAGAACCTTAATACTCTACATCAATTAACAGTTGGTTGAAATGTTCTGAAATAGGTACCTTTGCCATTTATTGGTTTCTACATTTCGTTTCACTGAAAAATATTCAAAACTTCAAATTTAAAATGTACTCTAATAAATATTTCTGTTTGCAACAAAAAATGCATTAAATCCGGATGATGAGTCAAATAAGACATGCATTTATCCATGATCCTAAAAATTGTTCAGGGGGCCCTTGGTCTGGAAACAGCCCAGGGACCAATATGACTTAATTTGCCATCGGCTGGGTGCATTACCAATGAATGTGAATTTCAGTGCATTTTCAATGAATGTAAGTTTCAAAGGAAGAGAAGTGTACTGTTCCTCATGCTAATTTGCAACTGTTTTGTTTAGCAAATGGTCATCAGTGTTTGTGCTATAAAATTTGAAAGCAGTGTTAGTAAGTGTGTAATAGGTAGCAAACTCGCCTTTGGTGCAGAAGGCTGTGAGTTCTATCCTCACATCATGCAGATGTATTACTGAAACTGCAACGCTGCAAGCAGGGTTGCTGCACTCCTGAATGTGTTGACCTTTGATGAGATATTAAACTGAGGGCCCATCTGCCTGCATTGGTGGTAGGTGCTGTGAGATCTTTTGCATCGACCTGAGCTATCAAAAAGAGTAGAGGCCCTTTAATTAAAAAAACATGATTCACATATTCACAAAATATGCATACATACAGGTATATATCTACACATTCCTATATAGCATCATCATACTTTTAGCCTGGAAGTATCAAAAATCTGGACAAAAACAAATGAAAAATAGGTACAACCGGCCAAAAATCTGGATGCTGACTAACATAAAATTTGCATACATAATGATGTAACCCTGCCCACTACAGTGGAATTGTGGGATACCAACATTCAAATGCAATTTAAAGAACAGACAAAATATTAAACACAAAATAATAGAGTTTTATTTATATTAACATTTCAACTTGTATAAAGCTAAAATGCAATTTTCTTTTATAAAAATAAAATTAACTGCTACATTAACATTAATAACAAAATATAACCAGAATAATACTGTTTTGCTTATATTAACATTTGAACTTGTATAAAACTTTGAACTTGTATAAAACTAAAGCACATTCTACATAACTATTTTCCCAGTCAGTCATTGTAATCCAGTGACCAAAACCTCTTCTCTGTCTACTAACCTAGCAAATTTCCTAGGCATTGTCTGTACTCGTACAAGGTTGCTAAGGCCTGGAACTCCTTACCTGTATCCATCAGGTTTATACCCTCCCTCCCATCTTTCAAAACTGCTCTGAAAGGCTTCCTAGCTAAAATCTGGCTTTATTGTTGCTCAAAACCAGGATAAACTATATCCTTAAATGTGATAAAGTACTTTTTCATTCCTTATACCCCCTTACTCTCCCTTCTTCAGTTACTTCCTTACTGCTATCAAATTCTCTTCCCTGACTTTGTCTCAAAATATAGCATAAGCCTATTTTTCCCTCAGTTCATATTGTAATTCCTGTTTGTATTAGACTAACTTACCTTTAATTTCTCTACAAACTCTAAAATTTCTCTAAATATTAAATGATTGTCATATAACTTGTATCAATTCTTAAGCAATGTTTTCATATTATGTCTAATTCATTATAATTGTTTAAACTGCAGGTGTTTTTGTTTTATTTTTAAAGATTGTAAAATTATTGTTCTTAAAATGTTTTGTAATAATTTTTTAGCTTTTTTCCCTGGACCTGCACTGAAAATGGGCTTTGACCCAGTCAGACTTTCTGGTAATCAAATGTCAATAAATGCATAAGAGGCTTGCATTATTTATTCACGATTTGGTTATTTGACATTTGGTTATTGGGATAGTCTGGCTGGGTTACATGACCCATTTTCAGTGGAGGCCCATGGAGAAAAGCTCCATACATGACAATTTGTTACAACATATATCACATGATTTCCAACATTACATTAGGGTACACATTACAGTAAAATACATATGCAAGTAGGTAGTGAGAAGACATATTTAGTAACACTTGTGTATTAAACAGTTGAATATTTACAATTAACTTTTGTTCACAAGCTAAGATAGTCATTCTGGGTAACACAGTTTTCTTAAGGGTATGTTCCTATTGCTATGATCATACTAGAGTGGAGAAAGTCCGAGTATTGACCCCTGGTGGATATCTAGGTAGGTGAAGATTGAGTGGAGTTTGGTTTTATATAGTATGATAAAGATTGTTAGCGGATTGGTTTGGGGGAATGGTAGTGAAGTAATAAAGTGAGTTAGACTAGAGAGAGATGTGCATAGCTAAGATTTGTTTAAGTGTTCTTTTAGGAGGGCTTTGTAGTGGTGTGGATTGGTAGTTAGTCTAATATTTAGTGGGAGAGTATTCCATAATTTGGTGACAGAGTATGAGTAAAGGGCTTTCCCCTGGTTTCTAGAAGGTTTTTGTCTCTGATCTCCTTCTTCTGTTTGGTTTGTAAAGTTGGACTAGGTTGACTAGGTCAGGGCAGGCTGTGAGCCCATGGACTAGTTTGTGTATTGTGGTTAGGTGTATGTCAGTAAAGTGATTTGATAGTTCAAGCCAGTTTAATTCTTTCAGAGGCATGCAGTGATGAGTATGGTAGCTGCAACTTATTGCAAACTTTGCTACTTTGTTATGCAAACTTTTGTAGCTTGGTTAGTATACAACATCCATAGAGTAGTGATGGGAGAAGGGAGGTTTTGGCCAAGATGGTCTTGGTGGAGGTGAAAGAAATTGTCTGTTTCTATCAAAGAGTCCTAGTTTTATATGAGTTTTCTTGATATTCTGTTGGACATGTAGGTCAAAATTAAGTTTATCAATGATACCACCTAGGAGTTTAGTGTCTTGAACAATTTCTAAGGTAGTTTTGTTGGCTGCAAGAATCTTAAATCGGTATGGGCTAAAGGTGATGTTTTTGGGTGAAAGACTATGATTTTAGTTTTTTGGCAATTTAGAAAGAGTTGGGACATAATGAGC
This sequence comes from Protopterus annectens, assembly GCF_019279795.1. Classification (NCBI taxonomy): domain Eukaryota; kingdom Metazoa; phylum Chordata; order Ceratodontiformes; family Protopteridae; genus Protopterus; species Protopterus annectens. The sequence continues at coordinate 1,855,404,222 of NC_056737.1, forward strand.
CAGGTTTCTGTTGCTGTGAATGATTGCTGGGTTAGGTTTTGTAGTTCTTGAAGAGTACGGGAGGTGCAGATTAATGCTGAATCATCTGCATATTGTATTAAATGACCTAGGGCAGAGGAAGTGTACTGATTATTGGAGAATATGTTGAAAAGTAGAGGTCCTAAGATGGACCCTTGGGGAACTCTTGTTGGATTCTGTAGGTATATTGAGAGCTAGTTATCCCATTTAACAGCTTGCCTCTAATCATTTGGATAGCTTTAAAACCATTGAAGTGAGGTTGTAGAGCATCCTAGTTTAGATAGCGTGTTTAGCGATAAATTGTGTGATACAGTGTTGAATGTTTTTGACAGGTCCAGAAATACTGCAGATACTAGGTATCCTTTATCCTTGGCCTGGTTAATTGTATTTGTGAATGACTGTAATACAGTGGATGTGCTATGGTCAGGCCTAAAGCCATGCTGTGTTTGATTGAGGAGATTATTTTGGAGTAGATATCTCATTAGCTGGTGTATACCGTTCCATAATTTTGGATATTGGGGCTAAGATAGATATTGGACAGAAAGTTAAATACTTCTGTGGAATGTCCTCCTTTATGGATAGGTGTTATATGAGACATTTTCCATACTGTTGGGTCTGTATTTTCAGAGAGTGATCTATTAATTAGAATATTATTGGGTATTCTACTGAATAAGTTGAGAGGTTTAGATGTTGGGGCGAGAGGTTGTCGGCTGATGTGGAGCTGGGTTTTAGTTTGAGCAGCAGCTTTCTAATTGTCAAGGTGGGTATGGGTTTAAAGAAGAACCTGTTGTTGGGGTTGTATTGTTGCTTATTAGTGTAGTGGTGGGCTTAGCCAGAAGTGGGTAGAATAGAGTTGTTTAGGTTTGGTTGTAAGTTTGGGTCGAGGTGCCCTGGGTTAGTTTTGGAGGTGAGTAGGTCTGATATGGATTTTATGAAATATTTGTTGATTTCTTCTGCTATGTGTGATGGTGAGATACTGGATGAGGGTGAGTGATTTTTGTTAGTTCCTAGGTTAAGAAGTATACTAATAGAGTGCTAGACTTTTTTGGGATTATATTTATGTTGTTGGAGGTTAGTGAAATAGTTGTCCTTACATTTATCCACTAGTTTATTAACTTTATTGTGAATTTTTCTAAAGGCTTGGAGATTTTATATGGCTTTATTCTTTTTCCATTTTTCCCAGGCTATATCCCTTTGTTTCATGATATCTAGGCAATTGGCTGCTAAACATGAGGTTTTTGCTTTTTTAATTCCTTTTGTTTTTGTAGGGGTGAGGCGATCAATTCATTTCAGGAATGTTGTATCAAAGTATTATATGGCATTGTTAAGTGGTAGGGTTTTAAGGTGTGTCCAGTTAATACTAGATATTATATTTTTTTGAGGGTTTGTTGGTTAAGTCTATTAGTATTTCTGACTGTTTTAACAGTATGTTTGCTAGGGGGATGGGAGGTGGTTCGGATGGTAAATGCTGGGAGATGGTCACCAAGTGAGACTGAGATTGTACCTGAGGAGGGGAAATTGGAACGGTGGGATATAGGAATCCAGTCTATGGTAGAGTGACTAATGAGGTCTTTGTTATACCTAGTTGGGTTGGTGATTAGTTGTTTGAAGTCATACAGGTTTATGCTTGTAGTGGGAGAGTTTGCAGTGATTGTTTGCCAATTTATATTCATGTCGCCTAGGATGATTGTTTCGACTTTTATGTTTTCTGTAGTCCAGGATAGTATATCTTCTAGGATTTGTATATTGTTTCAGGTAGGGGGATATAGACTGTGATGACGCAGAGTTTTTTAGAGTTGTTAAGTTTTAGTTGGGTTATTAATACTTCAGGTATATTGTGGGTATATAGAGTTATGTTGAGTTCGGAGTGATAAAGGAGGTTATTCCTCCACCTTTCTTATTTTGTCTATCTAGCCAGTATATTGAGAAGTTGGGGGTGTAAATTTTGGTACCATTTGTATTAGTGCTAACCAGGTTTCAGTCAGGGCTAGAATATCTAGATTATTTTGTTCGATCCAAACATGTGTTAAAGTACAGTTTAAAATGTACATAAATAACATTAATTACCTTTTAGTCTTGAGTCAAGAATAACTCTTCATAATGTGCAAAACATTTCCTCTTTATTTAAATCCACATATGTCAGTACTGGGAGATGGACTTCACAATGTTTCCGAATCAGTCTCACCACGCAGCAAAAACATACAATTTTTAAATATTTTGTTATCAACAGATTTGTGATGTTTCGTTTCATTTAACAAATAGGGTCTCTGCAGATTCTTGTGCTTCTTGCTTAATGCTGCACATGAACATTTAACAATCATGGGTTTAGCAACAATAATGTTTTAGAAAAACATAAGACATCTGGCCTGGCAACCACTCTTATTTTTCGACCTTGTAAATTTCACTATCAGTAACATCTTATCTTCCTATCATTGCTTGTAACTACCCATTATTTTTTGTTATAAGCTGTCAGACAACATTTCCTCTTTTGGTTTCAGTTCACATATTAACTATCCATGTCTGAATTGATAAATGTATAGTCCTACCATCAATTTATTTTATGTTCCATTAAAGTTGTGAGATTTCCATTTGCACTGCTCTGCGAGTTATAATTGCACACATATGTGTCCATGGCTGATACTAAATCCCTTTCTCATTGTTCCTGCCAAAACACAAAAACACATTTCAAAGGCAATAAAAAGACAACTTGACTATTCTCTGTCAAACTTTTTAAACTTCTTCTGTAGAGCAACTTCTGTTCACCCTGAACCCACAAATCATAGCTACCCCCTGCACTCTGCATTCCCTTTCTTTCATTCACACAGTATGCCCTCACAATGTGATCCTTTGCAATCTTAACTATTTCTTATATCTCTTTTCTCTTTCATCATTTAAAAATTTATGGCCTGATCATATCAAAAATCAGCAGGATATAAATGCTTCAGTGACCAGCTAAACTCCACATTTCCTCTCCACATCAGTCCTCCACTGGTTATAAATCCCATATACTGCTTCGGTTATCCCACTCACTCCATGCTTTCATGGTTGGTTCTTCCTAACTATTTTATTTCCTAACTTTTTCTAAGTTTTTCATGTATGTTTTATCATTTTCTAATCCAAAACACTATATTAACATTTTTCAGCTAATGTTTCCATAGTTCTGTCCTCATAATTCTCAGCTACTTTTCCATTGGTTGTATTATGCATATCATAAACCCCACAAAACTTAACATTTCCTTAATTTGCCTCTTTGCATTTAAGTAATACAGTAATGCCAGAAATGAGCTATGTGTATATTTGCTTCTAAACATTATTGCAAATTATCAGGTCTTGTAGAATCTTTATAAACAGTATTGCAAATCATTATGTCTTATTGAACTATCTTTTGTTAAAGTTACTTATGTGGTTTAAATAACACAAATACTTTCCCTTAATGAGTCTGTTATATTGCCTCTCCAGTCACTTGTCTTATCTTGTCTGATAGTACTGTAACTTCAGTCAATGTTTTATGTTTGTTTCTGCACTACAAACATAAACTAAATAAAAATAAAGGTAGCACAATCGTTCTAGCTCTCATACTCCTTATCTACCATGACCATTGGTTCACTAGCCTTTGGATCTTTTTCTGCACTCCTCCCCCATTTTTCCTAAATCAAATCCAAATAAAAAACATGCACACATACACTTATAGATGCACATTTCTTTCTGTCTGGTCCTTTCCAAAATAATTATGCCAGTACCAGGAACTCTTTCATTTTAGGTAGGCTATTGTGGCTTACTGGAATGTGCACTGCACCTAAAAGCAATTGTGTGGTCAACTTATACATAACATGGAAGTCCATTCCAGATTCAGCAGATAACTTTTTTGTAAGCATACCATGAATGCTCTATTCCCTGATGCAGAAAGAACAATCATATTTTGAAAATAATAATTTCTTTAGGTTCTTCTGGCAGAATAAATAAATATATGAACACTCATGTATATAGATAAATAATTACAGTACTAAGTGTCCTTTTGCGGTGAGGCACTTGCAGCTTAAACTTGGCTTACTGTAAATGCCTTATATATGAAACATGAGTTACAATGCAATTTCTAAAGCTCTGTCATCCAGTCTCTGTTCTGTATAACCATAAAGAAGAATGCAGGGGCAGCAGGTTACTAACTTCTGCGGATCGAATCCCTTCCCCTCTCTACAAAGCAAGTAATAAGCAGGAAGACAGTTAACATTTTCCCACTTGATGTTGGCAGCCCGTTCTTAAATTAAGAAATGGCAGGAGGCATATCTCTTAAATATTCATAATTTGCAGAATGGCCAGACAATTTTGCCTTATAGTTTCCTCATAAAATGTGTGGTTTTATGAAAAAATGATTGAGAACAGAAGTTACTAAATAATGACAGATACATGAGTTTCAAGACTTCATATCCTTCAGAAAATGCATACCATTGTGGGCAGCCTTTGTGGTATGGTGTGTGTCTCTCTCAGTCACACTCACACACTGTTTTCTTCCTCATATCCTCAGATAAAAAGCTTACTGACTCAGTAATGACAGAAAGAAATAGCAGCTTTCCCTATAATCCACTCCATACCTTGACTCGTAGTACTCTTTATGTGACTGTTGTGATGTTAACTTGTCATATTCGTCACGCTGATGCAACATCTTCTTTCATCAGCTGCTACAAGTTGTGGGAGGGCCTGCAGCCATAAACAACTTTTTTTAAAGCTATTGTACAGGCAATCAAGGATCATGCAATATAGAGAAAAAAAAATCATGATTTGAAGAGGCCACTCAGGAATTCATGGCATCCCATTATTTTAGCCTCAAAATCAGGAAATTTGAGGAATTCATCATTATAAAAAACATATTACATAAAATAAATTCTTGTCCACCCTTCTCTCATATTCTTTCTTCTTGTTTTTATAATATCCAAATGCAATCATATTCATATGTATATTATTTAGGTCACTAATATTCTCAAAACATTTTTCTTCAAAGAACTTTTTCCAGAATTTAACCAATCTTTTACATTTCAAAAAAAACATATTTCTTGTCTCTTCTTCCCCACAAAATAAACACACCCCGGATTCATGAAGCTCGGCGCAAGGCCGGTGTAAGGCTTGCGCCGGCCGTGCGGCATATATATGGAGTAGTAGTGCCATATACATATTAATGAAGGCGTGCAGCCGCCACAGCCACGTGCATAGGAAATGTGCGCGAGTGCATGGGGCGTACCAAAGTTGCGGAGGGAGGCGTGTCAATGTCGGCTGTCAATGAGCAACCTAAACTGCTGAATAGTATAGTCCACCTGCAGTAATACTCGCACCTATCAGTGTCCGTGGAGACTGAAATGTATACAAAGCATACAAGATAGTCCCTGCGAACAGAAAATGAAGAAGCAAACACAAATGCACGATAGGGAATAACAGGTCCCTACCCTTGAACAAATGACAGAAAAACCACGTGCCCATGGTCCAACGTAGTGTTTATAGCTATACCATGTGGAAGTGAAACATATCATATACTAGGGTGCTGCCAGGAGGTACGTCCAGCCCAATGGAGAGGGTCACCAGCTGACCCATAATGTGAGGGAGGGTACATAGCTGTGCAGATGTGTCCATAACAAAATACATGAGGAGAAATGTAGATATATGTAGTGACTGTATGTCCGAATCATATCCCACCAGGGATGTAATAGTCACATACAAAAGGTATGTCTGTATCCCACATAGCAAATGTGATAGGGAATAGAATACACATGTAAATAAATCAGGAGCATAGAAACAGCTACAACAATAAGGACACATGTAGGCCGAAAGGAACATTATGACCCGTACCATCGACTAAGAATACCACCTGTCCCACTTTGCGAGCGACAGTACCGCTGTGGCCAGATGTGTCCTAACACAAGCATGTAAACATGGCAAATGTGCAAAGATTATAGGAAATAATTATCCCTCAGACGTCATGTAATAGTGGCATTAAACAGTTGTTCTCCACACGTATATTACATAAATGTCATAAGAAAAAGAATAAGCCACTGAAATGCTACAAGACTAAAGCTTAGATATAGGCAAGAGTTGTAAGTTCTATCTGCCGAACTGACCGTGGGTATATGTCGGCGTGGAAAATGTGTTGTGTCCACCGCAAATGTTACATTGTGGCCAATTGAAAAGGTGGAAACAGTACCGTAGACTGTGGGGAGGCATTGTCCACAACAGTCGGATATGTGGAAGGAATAGCATGGACATCGGAAAAGGTGCTATCCCCCCAATGAGTACAACAGGTCTGCAAATCCCGGGAGTCTTCGGTAGAAGCCAAACTAGTATGTGACACAGCCGAACGGGTAGTACCCGGGTATACCAACTAAGTAACGAAAGTGAAGTATGGGCATGTACCTATGTGTGTGAGGTATAGCACATGGGAAGCAAACATGGCAGGGTAGTCCACACAACCATAAAGGTACCCAACACCTGTAGGGCAGTCAATGTGCTACTCTGGCCGTGTCATGGCCCAACAACAAAAGTAGTGAGCTATCGGATGTGAGTAATTTGCATGTGAGGGGTGGATGGGTAATGGTAAAACCCGCAAAGACGATACTGTGTTGTATGCAGAAAAGGTGAACCAGAGGTATAGGAGGGGGCAGGGGGTGAAGTGGACATAAACACAAACACATGGAGAAACAGCTGCAAGACAAGTAGACAGGCCATAGTGTAGAACACAATCCCACAAACATATGTATCATGTAAATGTGCGATCAAAATGTATAGATATGTCACCGTCACATACCCACAGGTTGGTCCTGATGGAACTGGCCATAACAAATGCAACACACCTGGCTGCATAATGGGCTATCCGGCATACCCTCCACATCACACAACCCAGCCCCATAACAGAATGTCCACCAAATCCACCCGTACGTGGCCCACTGGTCCGTTGCAGACACAGTTACACATACCGACCCCTACGCATATGTAGTAGGTATTGTCACCCTAGGCAGTGTCAGGATAGCAAACCATGTATTCCCTGCATGTTAAACCCCCTGCACATTTTCATAAAGCCAAAATACATTTCGGTATCATTTCTGTGTGGAATGGTCCAATTTCTGGAATATCCCTTACGGGATAAGTAACCTGTGTAAATAGTAGAATGGGTATGACGACAAGATGTCCAGTCCTGTACATATCTGGACACAAGTCAGAACATGAAGTACAGGTCCAAGACACTGTCCAGACCTGAGTGGTCATGCATACCCCAGTACCCAGGATAAAACACCTTCCCGTGACGCACGTGTCTCCACACAAATATGCGCGAGAATATATCGCACACTTGCATAGTGGCAAATGGCAGAAGGGTGAGGAAGACACCCGACATTAACAGGAGAACCCTGATGAAGTGTGAGGGATACCTAGTGTGTACCGGCATGACCGACCATACCTGACAACCTGTGTGAGCTAGATATCTGGACAGAGCCATGACTACAAGTGAGACAAAGGTACAACAGCAGGTACAATATGCAAAGATAGCTGTTAGAAGTTATTCATGTATGTGCAGTCTGAGTACCCGGGAAGTCCACTGGGCGAAGAAGTGCCCAGTAACAGCAGTGGCCCGAGTAGAAAAGCTCCACAAGCAATACAAGGAAATAAAGGCTACATAATGTTAAAGGTAAAATACAAGAGTAAAAGGCATACAGTCAGGAAATACACATGCATAACATGTGCATAATCCAGAGTTTGTAGTGGTAATACAGAAATGTACAACAATGACAAACTGGGAGTCAAGTGAGTGTCAGCTAAGTCTGGTTAAGCTGGAGGGTAGAGAGGAGCAGGAGTATGGAGAGCTCAGAGGAGTGAGATCCGTAGAATGTATAACAGGCGCAAGCAGGAATATATCCATGTGGATGGATAAGCATAGATATATCATAGAATGACAGTTTGCACAATGGCATCAATGTCCGGAGTATGAAGTCTGAAACTCAACTGTCTGCCAGCATGTCCCGACATCTGTCCCTAATGCCGAGCTACTGCTGTGCCAGGACACAACAGCGTATTACAGAGGTTCGTACCATATCACTCAACTGTCCAGATATTCGCAGAATGACCAGAGTATTGGCTCATAGTGTTGTGTGCCTCCGACAACCTGTGTCTGTCTGGTAAATAGGTGTGGATTGACGTCACAAAATAATGAGCATTAAGTATAGCACTCCACATCCCACAGAAGAGTCATGACAATGCAAAACCTAGTATTCTATCAACGTTATAAGCTTGTAAGGAAACTAGTTAAAATGTGTCCCTCTTACTCTCCCCATCATGTAGGTTTTGCGCAGATTTGTTGCTCAAAGAGGTCGAGAGGTATGGTCCATACATATGTACAGTAACAAGCCATGAAATTTGTGTAATGTACAACTGCATACCTGTAGTCACAACATATCCAAGAAAATAATCCCCGTATGAATGAATACAGGTAATAGTCAAATGTGAATGTGAATGGGAACCCCCCCTCACCGTGGAGTATGGACCATAACAACCCCACCCATAATATGTACAGCCAACAGAATAAGCTCCTGATAGGTGCCCAAACACGTCTATAAATACAGGTAAAATGTTCATAATAGGGAGATGCTCCCTGTCCACATGCTTCATCTGACATTTGAACTCGGCCAGGGAAGTTCCGTTCACCAGGTGGACAAGCCCATACCCAGATCACTACATGAACACCCTGAAAATCAGAAACATGTATGTGATACGACTATATGCCCTGGTGTTCTGCATATCCTCGGAGTGATTAACAATGCAGCTGGGGTCCACAGCAGTAGGCAATACGGAATGTGTAATATGTAGTACCGCGTTTCCCACAGCAGGGGAATGGCTGTCTGTGTTGTAAGTAAAGCGGTGAGGCGTATGTTGATGCAGCTAAGTACTATGGGTATGTATATCAATGAGGCAGAACAGCAACAGAATACTGTTTTCGGCATCTGTCCAATGTGAATGCAGTCCCAGTTGACCTACGACCACTGCAGATATCCCTGTAAAGTGTAATGAATGCGTTCGTGCTGTACACACAGTTAAATACGTAAAGGTGAACCGTGTGTTTCACACCAGTCCGTAAACCAGACTACAGATAAGTAAGTGTTACGGTCAGAAGCATGAAAGGCCTCGCAAGCACACATTTATTAAGCAGATGTAACCCACAACATGTAAATGCAAGTGCGCCTGTGCGTGTGTGATCCGCTCACAGCATAGTAAATGAATGCTGTTTCCCCCACATTAGATATACATGGCTCAAACCTGTTAACCCAGTAAAGTATGAAACCGGACAAAGGCATGCAAACTACCGGTACAAATAGGGACAAACCCCAGATATGTGCCAGAACAAACATAGAAAGTGGATAGAATAACGGGTGTGTCAGTAGCATGGATTCTCTGAAGGATATGCAGTCGTAACCTGAACTGCTCGCCAGTATTTCCCAACGTAAGTCTTTAATGAAATGCCACTACATTGCCAGATAGACACAAGGTTATGAAAAACACACCAAAGATAAAGAGGCAACCAGCTGTAGATTCTGCGACAATCTGTACAGTGGAAAGGTATGGTATGGATATAGATATATGTGTATACACATAATCCACAGACATAAACCAAAGCAAATTATGAAATGAGGACTGTACATGTATATATGTATACACAACAAACATATGTCCCGTAGATATGACATATGTACATAAATAGGCCACGGCATAGCTAATATGGGTAGACAAACAGACATGCACGAAAGGTGAATAAACCGCTGCTTTCCAAACCATTGGCCAGAAAGTGACAGTCCAGCAAGTTCTACACTTTAAACATGAGTATAGGTGTCCATTGCAGGACCCCAGAAATTGATCCATATGTAGTGTCAACCGTCATTGACGCAAAATAAGTGACCTCAGCAAATACGATATAGCTGTACATGCAACAGTAGCAGTTGCAAGGGTAATGACACGTGTCGATAGAATGTATGACGTACGAACTGATATCCGGAGAGTGGGGAGTGCATATAAATGTCTCCACACTTTAGTACCGCTCACATTAAACATGTGTAATGGGTACTGTTGAGGGGTGTCAGGTATGGGAATCATGGGTATGCAGAAATGGGCCTAGGTGTTGTTTGGCAGAGATTTATTAGGTCCGCCCCGTGGGAGTGATGTGGGTATAGCACACGCCTGTATTCTCAATAATGGGGCAAACCATCCACTGGATATTGCGTAAACCATTGTGGGAATATGTAGGGCCCTATATCAGTGTCATGTAGGCGATTATCATGGATGGACATGCGTACGACCAAGATAGTAACCATACCTGGCAAACTGTCAGAATAAGACAGCTGCACTAAGGCATAGTACATGAAATACAAATAGGGACTATATTAGATATACCCCATACAAAGTCAGAATGTTGATAGAATGCTGGCATAGCCAGGAATACAAATGTTATGAGTGTTACTAATCATGACATAGAAATGTCAGTCACTATTATCTAACCGCACAGTTCGTAATGCCTTGCCAGTAATTTACCAGAAAGGCACATTACTATGACAAATGTAACAAGAGCAAAGGTTAAACATCAGGACGTTTACCCATAATGTGTACAGGTTAGGGGTATGAAGGTAACCTGTCCAAAATACATGTACAGAACTAGTGATACTAGGTGGACAGGTGAGAAGAAAGACATCAGGACAAATGACAAAACATGTACAAGTCATACGCATGTACTCCGACAAATGTGAATGACAACGTATGCCCTGGGAAAGTCAATGTGGAAGGTTAATAGACTCAAAAAAAATGTGTGCCTCAGGGTGTCATGCAGTGTCACCGTTACAATGTCCAGTCCCCCATACTCGTACGTGAGCTCTGCCACTGACGGAAAGCGCAAATACCGGCGCACACATACGGTACATGATAGACTAATTAGTGTGGATAAGCAGCTGTTGGCCTGTGTGAGGAATACAACCCTCTGGGTGGGTGTGTCCTGCAATATAAATGTAATGGCATGTGGCCTGTGATGCCACCATACAGTGTGTGTATTGGTGTCAGAAAGTTGATATCTTGTATCAGACACATACTCTGCAACTGTACAGATTTACGCAGAATGTGCAGAGTTCTGCCTCATATGTTTGGTGTGCTCCACGTAAAATCAGTACCATTCTGGCAAATTCCTGAGAACTGAAGTCATGAAATAATGACAAACGTGAGTTTAAGACACCAAATCCGTCAGAAAAGTCATACTAATGCAAAACCTATTATTGTGACAACTATCTACGTTTGTAAGAGCAATATGTAAATACTGCCCCTATGTGTCCCACTATCAGTTAAGGCTTTGTCCAGATGTTTGCTCTAGGAGGTGGAGTGGTATGATCAGAAACAGATACATGTGTGAAGAAACAGCATTATTGACTGCAAGATAACGCAGAAGGTATGAAAAGCGCTGCAGTAGGACGTTCAGTACTGTCCGAAGGTATGTGCTGACATGTCAAATGACACAGCAGTCTACATGAAGTACCTATAGGGCTGTCAACTTTACAAATGATGATAGTGGGACATACCCACAGCCATGCACACAGCACAAATAGACATACACACAGCAAAACTAGGCCATGATACATGAAGCCTCTGGTGTGTACGAGTAGAGTGAGAGTACAGCAAGGATAGATGTCTACCAAGCTATACAGCAAACGCCTGTAAGGGCATGTAACACCGCCCGTAACACGAACGTTGCACGGACAATGCTGGGATTTGCAACATACCCCATTGGTATGTGAAAGCTATGCAAATATGCGATACATGAAACAGTCAGCTGTCCATGCAAGAGCAGAGTTATGGGCAGAAAATATATATATATATATATATATATATATATAGAGAGAGAGAGAGAGAGATACAGACATGCACACACAGACACACACACACGTGGCAGGGTTGTGAGCAGAACACGAACGTAACCACTGTACAACACAACAGCATTACGCAGTGACAGAACGTGCAACCGTGAGTAGTAGATCATGGAAATCACACAGGCATACGTCTAGCCTGTAGACAGCGGCATCAAAGGCAAAGACGCCACACAGATGTTATGGTGAGTGAATACTGTAAAAGCAATGTACTGTTGTCATGCAGCTGGAAACACACACACACACTTGGCAGGGCTGGGAATCGAACTTACACCTAACTACCCTATCAACTACAGCATGATGCATTTACAGAATGTGCTACCGAGATTACTAAACACAGCAGTGCCACAGGCATCCTTCTAGGTGCGTGTCAACATCCGCAAAGGCAAAGACATCAGCAGGATATATCTGTGGTGTGAAGCATCTAAAAGCATAACCTGAGTCCCCAGGCAGACGGGAGCATGCGCACACACGCACACACACACACTTGGCAGGGCTGGGAATCGAACTTACACCTAACTATCCTATCACACTACAGCATGACGCATTTATAGAACGCGCTAATGAGATTACTAAACACAGCAGACCCACAGGCATTCTTCTAGGTGTGTGTCAACATCCGCAAAGATGTCAGCAGGATATATCTGTGGTGTGAAGCATCTAAAAGCATAACCTGAGTCCCCAGGCAGATGGGAGCATGTGCACACACACACACACACACACACACACACACACACACACACACACACACACACACACACTTGGCAGGGCTGGGAATCGAACTTACACCTAACTACCTTATCACACTACAGCATGACGCATTTACAGAACACACTACCGAGATTACTAAACACAGCAGACCCACAGGCATTCTTCTAGGTGCGTGTCAACATCCGCAAAGGCAAAGACGTCAGCAGGATATATCTGTGGTGCAAAGCGTCTAAAAGCATAACCTGAGTCCCCAGGTGGACGGGAGCATGCGCGCACACACACACACACACACACACACACACACACACACACACACACACACACACACACACACACACACTTGGCAGGGCTGGGAATTGAACTTACACCTAACTACCCTATCACACTACAGCATGACGCATTTACAGAACACTCTACCGAGATTACTAAACACAGCAGACCCACAGGCATTATTCTAGGTGCGTGTCAACATCCGCAAAGGCAAAGATGTCAGCAGGATATATCTGTGGTGTGAAGCGTCTAAAAGCATAACCTGAGTCCCCAGGAGGATGGGAGCATGCGCACACACACACACACACACACACACACACACACACACACACACACACACACACACACTTGGCAGGGCTGGGAATTGAACTTACACCTAACTACCCTATCACACTACAGCATGACGCATTTACAGAACGTGCTACCAAGATTACTAAACACAGCAGACCCACAGGCGTTCTTCTAGGTGCGTGTCAACATCTGCCATGGCAAAGACGTCAGCAGGATATATCTTTGGTGCAAAGCGTCTAAAAGCATAACCTGAGTCCACAGGCGGATGGGAGCATGTGCACACACACACACACACACCCACACACACACACACACACACACACTTGGCAGGGCTGGGAATTGAACTTACACCTAACTACCCTATCACACTACAGCATGACGCATTTACAGAACGCACTACAGAGATTACTAAATACAGCAATCCCACAGGCATTCTTCTAGGCGTGTGTCAACATTCGCAAATGACAGGACACCGGCAGGGATTGTATAGAGAGTGTACGATCAGACATAGTACTGTCCCACGGTAGACGTATACAACCACATGGCAGTGATGTACTCGGGGCAACTATACATGTATGGAGCACTACAACAACAATACATAGACACAGTATGCACCACAGACAGTGCACCCTTTTCCAGATAGTCACCCAGTGTGTACTCGGTAAGCATCCATCCTGACGTTGAAGATGTAAATCCATTGCCTGGATGACCACCATGGAAATACAGGATGTCAACGGCCATGCCCATGCACAGAGGGACATCACCGACACAAGGTGTTACTGGCCATGGCCGCACACCTGGTAATATACGTCAGTTCGGACTGTACTGTGTGTCGATCTACACAACGGCATACTGGGCATGCTCACACACTTAGCTGTTGCAAAGGGCTGTCTTGCATGCAGATTGAGTGTAAACACGGAAGGTCTCAGTTTGGACTGTACCGTGTGTCCATCTACACAACTGCGTACATGGACTGTACTGTGTGTCCATCTACACAACAGCATACTGGGCATGCTCACACACTTAGCTGTTGTAAAGCGCCGTCTTGCATGCAGATGGAGTGTAAACACGGAAGGTCTCAGATTGGACTGTACCGTGTGTCCATCTACACAACTGTGTACATGGACTGTACTGTGTGTCCATCTATACAACAGCATACTGGGCATGCTCACACACTTAGCTGTTGCAAAGGCCTGTCGTGCATGCAGATGGAGTGTACACACAGAAGGGCACAGTACAGAAGGGCACAGTAAGGTATAACTGTCCTCACGCACAGGGCGGTCACACATGCAGTGACCTGTACACACACAGCTGCCATCACAGCTGTCACAGGTGCAGGTCACACATGTACACACTGCAGTGTACACTGTCACTGTCAAGTCATCACCATGTCATCACTGCAGCACTACACAGCCTTACAGTTCCACAACACCATGTGACACATGACCACTGGGCTGTATAGAGCTGTTCACCAGCTGTGCAGAGTACACATGTACCAACAGGGATCCAACAGGTGTTATGCATTGCAATGATACCAGTATACATGAACAGGTCAGCTCAAGACATACCATGGCCCTTACACAGCTGTGACACATGACTGTTGCTGTACACCAATGAACACACATCTGGATATGTCATACATGTGATTGTGTGGATATGTGCATGGACTGCACACACAACACATACATACATAGCCTTTGATGTACCTCATGCATAACAGTGGCCTAATCAATGCTACACATGCAAATGGAAGGTGGGTCCATGTCTGTTGAATGCTCACACTACAGGGGGTAGCAATGTTGACCGGGACACATACCCTTGTACTGGTCACCTGTGACACCCATGATATCATACCACAGTCCATGCGTTATGTATGTCAACACACATGTCGAACAATAGCAATGCATACAAACATGGCAACAGGAGACACATGTGACATCTGTACTGTGCATGCAGCAACCATGCATGTGCAGTGGCCGATGTCCGTAACATAATTGCACCTAACTACGACATGCAGTCGCAATGCAGACCCATCATTGACACCTGTATACGGTGACATACAAACAGCATGTATGGAGGGATGTGTGTACATAAAGTGGTGAACCACCTGTGTAGATGTATGTGTGCAGGGGGTGGCTCACAGTTATGTCACACACCATCCTATCATGCCATGTGCAAACAGTACGCTATGTCGCCATTACGTGACGTTGCTGACATAATGCATACACAGCGGTCAGGTGTTACCAACTATATGTCACATGGCACCTGTAACACCTACAACCTCCATTATTGCATATAGCAGCACAATTGCCAGATATAGCGTTGGTACACATAATGCAATCAATACCGCTGCATGTCTATCAAACATGTCATCATATGGCAGGTGTATCATTCCCAGCACTGCCATGTGTGTCCGAATGTGTGACCAGAGATGCCACATATCATGGGGAATATGTCCCAGTTGTTACACATCCCTGTGCACCGTTGTAGAGATCTGTACATACGCCAGTGTGGGAAGCATGACGTCGGCCGGTGTGGTGCATCACACATGTCGGCTGTCTGTATACACATGTGTGGTCACCACAGTGTGTGTGTGTCTGTATGTATGTCTGGTGCTTGGTGTGAGGGTGTATGCTAATATACAGTGAGAAATGATCACTAACCCCACGTGGTGACTAACCCATAATGGTGATGCAGTGCACTGCCCTGTTGATGCCATAGGTCCCAGCCATACTGGCTACCTGTGCATGTTCCTTCTCTGTGACACGTCATGTGGGTGCATAGTACTGTGAGGGTGATGACCACATAGGCAATGGTCCCCACCTGAACACTATGGGGTGTGCATTATAGTGGTGTACACCCTGTGAATGTGGCCATGTTCCTGTACTGTTACAGGGTCCTACTGATGCACAGTGTGGCCTCCAGCTACCAAGTGACACCTCACATCATCATTGGCCAGACCGCTGTGTACAACCCCTGCACCATGTCACCATACCTATAATGTGTCCTGCTATGTATGTCACGTCTCTGTCCGGTGTAGCCTGTGGCGCTGACCACATGCGTCAGGTGCAGTATATGTGCGGACATCTGTGTCATGTTGGTGTTTCCAACAGTCAGGTTGAGGGTACATGTAGCATGCTGATATTGCCAGACGTGCCTGTGAGTAATCCACAGTTACACGTGGGGGACTGCAAACACTGCTACCTGTAGGCACATGCAAGTACACCATAGGAGGGAACCAGGGTATCACAACCAACATGGCGCTACAGATGTAACCGAGACACATACCGTGAACACATCACAATGCATGCTGCATCTGCACTACATGGTATGACCGGTGCATGTCGACAGTACACAACCTATGTCACATACACATCTCTCAGTATTCACAGGCTTTTAGGATGTCCAGTGTACCACATCAACTGTATAATCGGTCAACTAAGGCTATAATTGGACCATGTGTGGACAATGTGCAACAGGGTGTATACACATCCCATGTACTGTGTGGCTACATGTCTCTGGCCATCCCCCATGGACATGTGTGTACATGTGTTGGCCAAATGTGTGTGATGGCCATCTATCTCACATGTCTGTGTTGTCCCATATGACATACACCCATGGATGTCAGATATGTCACAATCCACAGGGCTATGCAGACAATGGGTTGTATGTTTGGTATGTGGGGTATAGGTCATGCGATAGTGTGACAATATTGCAGACAGAACACTACGTGTCTGGGACATGTCAGGTGGCACATCACAATGTGTGCACCCAATGCAGGGGCATATGACACAATGGTGACACCTGTGGGCTGCCCATATCACAGCTCACTGTGTGGTACTGTGTCATTCACACATGTTGTTCCAATGCATACTACATATGCCTCCATTGTAGAACACCTCCACCATTGGTGAGTGAATACTGTAAAAGCAATGTACTGTTGTCATGCAGCTGGAAACACACACACACACACTTGGCAGGGCTGGGAATCGAACTTACACCTACCTACCCTATCACACTACAGCATAATGCATTTACAGAATGCACTACCGAGATTACTAAACACAGCAGTACCACAGGCATCCTTCTAGGTGCGTGTTGACATCCGCAAAGACGTCAGCAGGATATATCTGTGGTGTGAAGCATCTAAAAGCATAACCTGAGTCCCCAGATGGATGGGAGCATGCACACACACGCACACACACACACACTTGGCAGGGCTGGGAATCGAACTTACACCTAACTATCCTATCACACTACAGCATGACACATTTATAGAATGCGCTAATGAGATTACTAAACACAGCAGACCCACAGGCATTCTTCTAGGTGCGTGTCAACATCCGCAAAGGCAAAGATGTCAGCAGGATATATCTGTGGTGCAAAGCATCTAAAAGCATAACCTGAGTCCCCAGGTGAACAGGAGCATGCGCACACACACACACACACACACACACACACACACACACACACACACACACACACACACACACACACACTTGGCAGGGCTGGGAATCGAACTTACACCTAACTACCCTATCACACTACAGCATGGCGCATTTACAGAGCAGCTACCGAGATTACTAAACACAGCAGACCCACAGGCATTCTTCTGGAGTGCGTGTCAGCATCCAAAGGCAAAAGTCAGCAGGATATATCTGTGGTGCGAAGCATCTAAAAGCATAACCTGAGTCCACAGGGCGGGGACGGGAACATGCGCACACACACACACACACACACACACTTGGCAGGGCTGGGAATCGAACTTACACCTAACTACCCTATCACACTACAGCATGATGCATTTACAGAACGTGCTACCGAGATTACTAAACACAGCAGACCCACAAGGCATTCTTCTAGGTGCGTGTCAACATCTGCAAAGGCAAAGACGTCAGCAGGATATATCTGTGGTGTGAAGCATCTAAAAGCATAACCTGAGTCCCCAGGCAGGAGCACACACACACACACACACACACACACACACACACACACACACTTGGCAGGGCTGGGAATCGAACTTACACCTAACTATCCTATCACACTACAGCATGAAGCATTTACAGAATGCACTACCGAGATTACTAAACACAGCAGTACCACAGGCATCCTTCTAGGTGCGTGTCGACATCCGCAAAGACGTCAGCAGGATATATCTGTGGTGTGAAGCATCTAAAAGCATAACCTGAGTCCCCAGGCGGACGGGACCATGCGCACACACACACACACACACACACACAAACACACACACACACTTGGCGGGGCTGGGAATCAAACTTACACCTAACTACCCTATCACACTACAGCATGACACATTTAGAGAATACACTAATGAGATTACTAAACACAGCAGACCCACAGGCATTCTTCTAGGTGCGTGTCAACATCCGCAAAGGCAAAGATGTCAGCAGGATATATCTGTGGTGCAAAGCATCTAAAAGCATAACCTGAGTCCCCAGGTGGAAGAGGAGCATGTACACACACACACACACACACACACACACACACACACACACACACACACACACACACACACACACTTGGCAGGGCTGGGAATCGAACTTACACCTAACTACCCTATCACACTACAGCATGACGCATTTACAGGACGCGCTACCGAGATTACTAAACACAGCAGACCCACAGGCATTCTTCTAGGTGCGTGTCAACATCCGCAGAGGCAAAGATGTCAGCAGGATATATCTGTGGTGAGAAGCATCTCAAAGCATAACCTGAGTCCACAGGCGAACGGGAGCAAGCGCACCCACACACACACACACACACTTGGCAGGGCTGGGAATCGAACTTACACCTAACTACCCTATCACACTGCATGATGCATTTACAGAATCGCTACCAAGATTACTAAACACAGCAGACCCACAGGCGTTCTTCTAGGTGCGTGTCAGCATCTGCCATGGCAAAGGCGTCAGCAGGATATATCTGTGGTGCAAAGCGTCTAAAAGCATAACGTGAGTCCACAGGTGGGCGGAGCATGTGCACACACACACACACACACACACACACACACACACACACACTTGGCAGGGCTGGGAATCGAACTTACACCTAACTACCCTATCACACTACAGCATGCCGCATTTACAGAACGCGCTACCGAGATTACTAAACACAGCAATCCCACAGGCATTCTTCTAGGCGCGTGTCAACATCCGCAAATGACAGGACACCGGCAGGGATTGTATAGAGAGTGTACGATCAGACATAGTAATGTCCTATGGTAGACGTATACAACCACATGGTAGTGGTGTACTCGGGGCAACTATACATGTATGGAGCACTACAACAACAATACATAGACACAGTACACACCACAGACAGTACACCCTTTTTCAGATAGTCACCCAGTGTGTACTCGGTAGGCATCCATCCTGACGTTGAAGATGGAAATCCGTTGCCTGGATGACCACCATGGCAATACAGGATGTCAATGGCCATGCCCATGCACAGAGGGACATCACCGACACAAGGTGTTACTGGCCATGGCCGCACACCTGGTAATATACGTCAGTTCGGACTGTACTGTGTGTCGATCTACACAACGGTGTACTGGGCATGCTCACACAGCTGTTGCAAAGGGCCGTCTTGCATGCAGATGGAGTGTAAACACGGAAGGTCTCAGTTTGGACTGTACCGTGTGTCCATCTACACAACTGCATGCATGGACTGTACTGTGTGTCCATCTACACAACAGCATACTGGGCATGCTCACACACTTAGCTGTTGCAAAGGGCCGTCTTGCATGCAGATGGAGTGTAAACACGGAAGGTCTCAGATTGGACTGTACCGTGTGTCCATCTACACAACTGTGTACATGGACTGTACTGTGTGTCCATCTACACAACAGCATACTGGGCATGCTCACACACTTAGCTGTTGCAAAGGCCTGTCGTGCATGCAGATGGAGTGTACACACAGAAGGGCACAGTACAGAAGGGCACAGTAAGGTATAACTGTCCTCCACGCTGGGGGCGGTCACACATGCAGTGACCTGTACACACACAGCTGCCATCACAGCTGTCACAGGTGCAGGTCACACATGTACACACTGCAGTGTACACTGTAGCTGTCAAGTCATCACCATGTCATCGGTGCAGCACTACACAGCCTTACAGTACCACAACACCATGTGACACATGACCACTGGGCTGTACAGAGGTGTACACCAGCTGTGCAGAGTACACATGTACCAACAGGGATCCAACAGGTGTTATGCATTGCAATGATACCAGTATACATGAACAGGTCAGCTCAGGACATACCACGGCCCTTACACAGCTGTGACACATGACTGTTGCTGTACACCAATGAACACACGTCTGGATATGTCATACATGTGATTGTGTGGATGTGTGCATGGACTGCACACACAACATATGCATACATAGCTTTTGATGTACCTCATGCATAACAGTGGCCTAATCAATGCTACACATGCAAATGGAAGGTGGGTCCATGTCTGTTGAATGCTCACACTACAGGGGGTAGTAATGTTGACCGGGACACATACCCTTGTACTGGTCACCTGTGACACCCGTGATATCATACCACAGTCCATGCGTTATGTATGTCAACACACATGTCGAACAATAGCAATGCATACAAACATGGCAACAGGAGACACATGTGACATCTGTACTGTGCATGCAGCAACCATGCATGTGCAGTGGCCTATGTCCGTAACATAATTGCACCTAACTACGACATGCAGTCGCAATGCAGACCCATCATTGACACCTGTATACGGTGACATACAAACAGCACATATGGAGGGATGTGTGTACATAAAGTGGTGAACCACCTGTGTAGATGTATGTGTGCAGGGGTGGCTCACAGTTGTGTCACACACCATCCTATCATGCCATGTGCAAACAGTATGCTATGTCGCCGTTATGTGACATTGCTGACATAATGCATACACAGCGGTCAGGTGTTACCAACTATATGTTACATGACACCTGTAACACCTACAACCTCCCGTGTGCATATAGCAGCACAATTGCCAGATATAGCGTTGGTACACATAATGCAATCAATACCGCTGCATGTCTATCAAACGTGTCATCATATGGCAGGTGTATCATTCCCAGCACTGCCATGTGTGTCCGAATGTGTGACCAGAGATGCCACATATCATGGGGAATATGTCTCAGTTGTTACACATCCCTGTACACCGTTGTAGAGATCTGTACATATGTCAGTGTGGGAAGCATGACGTCGGTCGGTGTGGTGCATCACACACGTCGGCTGTCTGTATACACGTGTGGTCACCACAGTGTGTGTGTGTCTGTATGTATGTCTGGTGCTTGGTGTGAGGGTGTATGCTAATATACAGTGAGAAATGATCACTAACCCCACGTGGTGACTAACCCGTAATGGTGATGCAGTGCACTACCCTGTTGATGCCATAGTTCCCAGCCATACTGGCTACCTGTGCATGTTCCTTCTCTGTGACACGTCGTGTGGGTGCATAGTACTGTGAGGGTGATGACCACATAGGCAAGGGTCCCCACCTGAACACTATGGGGTGTGCGTTATAGTGGTGTACACCCCGTGAATGTGGCCATGTTCCCGTACTGTTACAGGGTCCTACTGATGCACAGTGTGGCCTCCAGCTATCAAGTGACACCTCACATCATCATTGGCCAGACCGCTGTGTACAACCCCTGCACCATGTCACCATACCTGTAATGTGTCCTGCTATGTATGTCATGTCTCTGTCCAGTGTAGCCTGTGGCACTGACCACATGCGTCAGGTGCAGTATATGTGCGGACATCTGTGTCATGTTGGTGTTTCCAACAGTCAGGTTGAGGGTACATGTAGCATGCTGATATTGCCAGACGTGCCTGTGAGTAATCCACAGTTACACGTGGGGGACTGCAAACACTGCTACCTGTAGGCACATGCAAGTACACCAAAGGAGGGAACCAGGGTATCACAACCAACATGGTACTACAGATGTAACCGAGACACATACCGTGAACACATCACAATGCATGCTGCATCTGCACTACATGGCATGACCGGTGCATGTCGACAGTACACAACCTATGTCACATACACATCTCTCAGTATTCACAGGCTTTTAGGATGTCCAGTGTACCACATCAACTGTATAATCGGTCAACTAAGGCTATAATTGGACCATGTGTGGACAATGTGCAACAGGGTGTATACACATCCCATGTACTGTGTGGCTACATGTCTCTGGCCATCCCCCATGGTCATGTGTGCACATGTGTTGGCCAAATGTGTGTGATGGCCATCTATCTCACATGTCTGTGTTGTCCCATATGACATACACCCATAGATGTCAGATATGTCACAATCCACAGGGCTATGCAGACAATGGGTTGTATGTTTGGTATGTGGGGTATAGGTCATGCGATAGTGTGACAATATTGCAGACAGAACACTACGTGTCTGGGACATGTCAGGTGGCACATCACAATGTGTGCACCCAATGCAGGGGCATATGACACAATGGTGACACCTGTGGGCTGCCCATATCACAGCTCACTGTGTGGTACTGTGTGCGTACCACACATGTTGTTCCAATGCATACTACATATGCCTCCATTGTAGAACACCTCCACTGTTGTATGCACAGCTGACCACACATGTCACAATGACAAGTACTGTGGTTTCAAGTCGGTGTATCATTTCGTTTGGATATATTGCACATGGGTGGCCTGTGTGAATAATGGGTGATGCGACCTGCATATCATGACTGAAACAAACATCAGGTGTGCAAGTGTTAACTGGCCACATGGCAAATAGATCTACACTGTAACATGCCTGATACTGATGACAGTCTCACCTGCAATGGACTCATGTCTGTGCAGCATGCCAGAGGTACCTGTATAGGGGTGACACAGCAGTATGAACATTATCCATGACTGTATGACAGCCACAGGTTGCACTGTGCATATGAACACATTCACCTGTGTAATAGCATATAGTATGCACATGTGTGCATACACAGCGTAGCATACTGTAGTATGTAGCATGTGTGTCCACATACCTTGCATATGTTGTAACTTTACATAATGTACAGTGACACATGCAACTGAATGGGATATAATAGCCATATGTGCAGTACTGACTTACCAGGCAACTCCAGGCTCATTGGTTGGGAGACACCCACCTCCACGATGGCAACTAGTGTTTGTGGATGCTGTTCCCTGGGTGTCCCGAGACTGGCCAGTAGCTCCTCGGTGTGTGTGAGTGGGGGCTGGGTTGGTGGCCCACCACCTGTTCCACCTTGTTCCCTGGCGATTGCAGTGGCACGCTGTTTGGCATGTCGTATCAAGTCATTGTAGTGTCTGCGCACCTGCTGGTAGGTGCGGTTATGGCCACCCACATCGTTCACTCTCCTGCGTAGATCCTGCCACAGGTCATCCTGCTGCTGGGCATGCTGTGGCACATGGCTGAACAACAAGTCATAGTTGTCATGGAGCTGTGGGATGAGGACATCATCCTCCTGGTGGCTGTATGCTGGGAGGTGTGTATGGGGCATTATCTGTAAGACATAATGATGGTGACAGGTCACAGTTTCAGAGATGTACAGAGATACTGCTGCACATACATTTCTATGACATCTACTACATCTGCACATTTATCTTTGCAAAGCATCATGACACTGACATGACTGACGTGTTTGTGTCACACACGTCACACCCATTATGCATTGGATATCATCACCATATATATATATATATGTCACCTCATTACAGTGTTCATACTCCATGTAAATGCTGTCTTGCTGTGGGCATGTCTATTTGCCTGCACTTGTGTTCTTACCTATCTGCACATGCCTGGATGTGTCCACGGTAATGCTGTTGACCTGGATGCTGTGTATATGTCACATATCAACACAGACACAGCCGTAATGGACTTGAGCAGTGACAATGCACACATACACATGGACACCTGTACATGCATGTGTTTTGCCATATACATATACATAGCACTGTACAACTGTTCAACATCCTGCCATGGATCGCCTGTATTGCACATGTGATAGACATGGGACAATGGCTAGTCAGACGACATTCGCAGGGATGGTTATCAACCATAGCATGTGTGGGCATGGTTTCCAAGCTGTAACAGACAGCCATTATGCCACCACAAGGTGCATCAGTGCCACATTACTGATCCAGGCAGTTGATAGTACATCTACCATGCGGCCATCACACCATGTATGACTGGGATGACATGTGCAGCTTTGATGGACAGGGTTGCATGGTATGGTGGGAGTATGTCACATATATGGCACAGGGATCTGTCCAGCCTGTGGCGATCCTAGTATTAGGATGGTGGCTGTCCATGACATATGTCTTATAGATCAGGATATGGACATGTAGCATGTCCATCATCATGGTGTAGCAAATGTCTTTCTGCAAGGTAGACAGCATGCTGCATAGTGGAGGTGAAGATTGTGAAGGCTGGTATCGCACATCCATGCATAGCCATTACCCCTTAAAGGTGGTATGTGATCCAATATTGGTCACCACAGTGCTGTATATGCCTGTCCAGTGATCTCCGTGCTCATGGATGGCACCCTGACATGACATGGGTACCTCATATGACTACCTAAGGGGCCTGGAGATGTCACCAAGTCGGGGGGGGGTGCCCTGCACAGCACCATCCCTTACACAGTGTCCATAATGTTGACCACAGCCTAGGTAGTAGTTTATGGGTACAGGGATGTTCACCTAGCGGTGACAATGCTGGTATCATCCATCAGACTGTGCACATATGTCACACACCTCACCCACACAGCCCATTCTGTATGTTGTTCACAACACTGACACAGCTATACTGATAGGTCATGGCCATTCACAGCCTTACATACACAGATGCCTAACATTTGTCTGTGTGGTATGGGCTACAATGAGGGTGGGGTACAACACATTAACCCTGTTCTACTGTAGCTGGCACTGGTATGATGTGCACATGTCACTCTTGCACCTTTTGTAGTTGTGAGTCTGTCAATAGGCCACTGGTGG
The DNA here is from genome assembly GCF_019279795.1 of Protopterus annectens. Taxonomy (NCBI): domain Eukaryota; kingdom Metazoa; phylum Chordata; order Ceratodontiformes; family Protopteridae; genus Protopterus; species Protopterus annectens. The sequence continues at coordinate 1,855,429,469 of NC_056737.1, forward strand.
AACACTCCTGTGACATACAAAGGTATTTGTAATCAAACATCTCTGCTGTCTTGTACATCTGTACTGCTAACATCTACAGTGATAATGGTTCATGGACATGCACACCATACTCAGCAGGGTTATAGTGCGGTGCCACCCAAAATGACTGTCATCACCACTTGTGGGTTGATATTATCCAACACCCTATCTGTATTGTATGGTCATGCTAGGCACTTGTTCAGAACTTGTGAGCATGTCATGAGCTACTGATTACTATAGCACCCATTCCACACCATTTCCCACAGGTACACTGGCTGTCCTACACTTCCCAGCTTGCTTATGGTACAACAGCTGTTGTACACATGTAACGCACATATCCTGTGGGACATGGTTGTATATACAGGCATGTCCAACTGTCACGTACCAGTGCTACTGCCTGTCTATATGAGGGATATGTCGTACATGTGGCAATAGAGCAATTGTTTCATGTACACATTCAATGCTCACCTCCCAACATACGACACTACAGCCTGTGGGGGATGCACTTCTGCAGCCGTGCTGGGGGCATAGCTCTCAAGTGTACCTCATTACGAGGAATGTACCTCATTTGGGGTCTTAAAAGGTGCATGTTCCTCAAGGTTCCACATTGAAAGGGTCTGTCACACATTCATTGTTGGAAATTGTTTACCTGCTAGCCATGGCTAAATAGATGGGAATCATATTAATTCATTAGAATATCTTTTTTATACATAAAACCAGCCTATTTTAGCCATCATATGCCCTTAGGTTCATAGGTTCATAGGTTGGTACTAGGCTATCAGCCCTAGGGCCTATACAAGCCTAGCCATAACAATTCCCTGGCTATTTCTTCCCACATTATTTACTTTCCTGGACCCCTGTCTAGCAGGGCGACTGACGTGATCTCTGGGGTGAATTTCCCTTCCTAGTTGAAGCTGTTAGTAAGCCAGTTGTAAGTGTTCCATGTTTTGCCCATTTGTCACACATTATGAGGGCTAATGTTCCTCATTTTGGGGACAGGAGGTTGACAGCTATGGCTGGGGGTAATGCTGTCACCAACCCTGACTGCACCTGACAGTCATTTGGGGATGTGTAACATTCGCAACACACCCCACCCATCACATAGTCTCACATGATCTACACCACTGGCCACACCTACGAGGACAACTTGTGCAGTACGTCTCCATACTCAGTGTAGGCACCAGAGGTAGCCCCATCATGGAAGACAACATCACCAACTTATAGCCCACAGACTCATGTGTGCCCATCACATACAGCCACTAGGGGGTTATAACATTCACAACACACCAGTCATAGGTGACTCTGTAGGGAGTCACACTGCAGTTCCACACAGCAGGCTACACAAGGCGATAGTCACTTACATCTTGCTGTTGGGTAACTGCTTCTGCAACATAACCTATGCACCCATGCCACACCTCACCAGGTACGATGTGACTGTCATTCTCCATGTTAGTGTGACTGCCCTGTGATGCCACTTCACAGACTACGTGTGCAGGGACATGCAATAGCTCACCAGTCTTATAGCCCTGAGGGTGTGGGCCAAGCCCTGGGGAGCATTTTGCATTCATCCGGACACGATACCACTGTACAATGACCGACTGTGTCACTTCAACAGTTGCCTATGCTCCTATTGTCATTCCACAGGCATCTGGTATCTGTCGACTTTGACTGACCTGGTCAAACACAATGCTGTGGCACAGATGACTTGCACCTGTCAGCCCTGGGAGCACAGCTCACATGTAAGGCTCTTGCTGCTTCTATACTGCCTGTCTTGCACAGTTTCCAATAACTGTCACCGGCAGAACGGGAACTGGCAAGCACGACATGGGGTCATGTGACACAATGCTTGCATCTTCCTCTGTGATGCATGCAGGCAAGGCATACCTTATAATGCACCACTCAAACATCTCTGCAGTGACTGGGACCTGCCTCTAGGCTCTGCAGAGCACACCTGCAATGACAGGTTATAGACAGACCATACCTTTCAGGCACATACCTGGACCGGCACACCCACAGCTGAGGGGTTCCCATATCCCACTATGTTGTGCACACATCCTGGCTAGTTACTTAGCACAATGCATCAGAGGTGCTCCACGTGCAACTAACTGTGTCCGGGACCACTATACACATTGTAACAAGCTAGAGTCAACATCATACCCCACGGTTAACATACCTTATTTGTTGGTATATTGGACAGTTGGCCTCAGACAGCTACTACTGATGTGTGACCGACACTACCCCACACTTAACTGGGATAGCCACTCATGTACCGACACATCCATAAGTCATAACCTCCGCTCTGCTGGATCAACCCATACACACCACCTCCAAGACCTACATTATTCTTGACATGAACACTATCACCATGTGACTGGTGTTACACACCTGGGGTTATCCCCTCATTGGTGGATTCCAAACATATGCTAATCAACCTTGTTAGCCACATCCCGGCACCACACCCATACAGCATACACAGTACATGAGTACTACAACACCTACTACAGACGTCTGCTGACAGCGGTTGTTAACGTTATGACACCCGTGCAGATGGACAATGCACATACAAATGCTGACACATACCCCAGTGCACTTCATTAGCATGTACACAACTGCATGGATCATGCTATTCCACACAGAGCCATGATGGCACACATCAGATAACAGACGCCACTCTGGTGGTCATGTTCCATGGACATATGATGTACAACAACAGGTGCAGGCTGTTGCACAGTGGTGTACCTTCCCATGGGTGGGGTGGCTCACTGGTCAGCCATGGTAGGGCCACAGGGTCCCTCATCACATACTCCAAGACTAGCTACGTAAACATGACTGCGACACATTCCGGGGTGTACCACCAGGCATTATGGTGGTATGTCAGTAGTCGATGGCAACACCCACATCTGCTGTCACATACAACAGTCACTCAGGAACATTACAGACCCAGGTGATGTTGGCAACATGCTGGAGGATGGATTCAATGCTAACATTACACCCTCTCACTCACTACAGGGCCACAATCCATACAGGAACATTGTGGTGTCCCTGTGGTCACACTACACAGTACTGACCTGCACTCTATATATCCTAGGACACTGGCCCTATGTCACCTTCCAACGTCCCAGGCTGTGATGTCCACCAACCTCTGTATGACATGTCTCCCCACTAGGCCACCATATTCAGTAATAGCCTTGTTTCAGACATTGTAGCCCCTGAATGGGCACACAGCAGCATTTATCACACTACACACAGGTGGCACCACAATGCATGAATGGGACTATAGTCCTACACACCTGACTGGACTGTTCTACATGGCTATGGGGCACATCATCAAGGACGTCATTCACAGAGACATTGTTGGGCTCCCGTCCTTTGCTGCCACCCAGGTTGGGCTTGTTAGGGCCAGAGCATGGCCCGTACACATGGTGGACTCCTTTCATACAGTTACCAGGGCAGTTGCTGATGGTACAGGAGTCCACACATCCTACATTGTCCTCTCATTGCCTTTCAGCACCATTCTCCATTCTGGTAGTGACAACATACACATCCACCTGCACATCATACCCTATGTCTCAGGATGTTATGCAATGTGGCTCATGGACAGGACACACACAGTGAGGCCAGCATACCATAGTACCTACTACATGTCAGGTACATTTGGCATACCACAGTCCTCAGTCATAGGGCCCTTCATCTTCAGTATATGCTTCCCTGCGGTACAGGCTAGCACAGGGGACTTTCCCTGCCTAGCTTTCAAACCCCTGCATACAAAGCGCCATGATTGCTCCACCAGCTGATACTGACTCCATCCATATGGGTGTCGCTGTGACAGATACATGATATGACTATCATGGCATCAAGCTGCATGACACAAGGTGCATGAACATCACCTTTGCATTACACCATTCACCCACTGACTATCACATGGGTGGTAGTCCTCTACATACATATCACATTGTACATGTTTGCAGTACACACATATGTTGCACCCACTCCTGTGGTTACCATATTGCCACTGTGGCATGGATATCCTTCTACGTGGCCACACCTATCTGTACTGGGTGTGTAGCTGGTACATAGGCACCCATTGTACCTCTGAACTCAAGACATCTACACACATTCAAGGGTACACCACCCCATTTAGGTTGTACCTTACACAACAGCTACAGCTTTACATACCACAACATTAACGCCATGATGTTTACTGAGCTCCGACAGTTTATGCGGCTGCACTATGGACACCACATCTGTACACATTTGCATACTACATACTCAGGGGTTACCTCTGCTGATCAGACAGGGCCCATGTCCACAGCATTATTAATGGATATACTCCTCATACGACATAAGCAAAGCCACTGTGAGCAACATGCTCATGGATATGTGCACATACGCCACAATGAGTGGGATGTGCTTGAGGGTTACATTCCCAAACCAGACACTCACCATGCTTTGGAACATAAGTCCTATGTACATCACGCAGGGACACTCAGTAGCACTGTTCATGTGATACCTCCCTTGGTGGTTGGGAGACACATGTAGGCCTGGGATCACTGCAGTGGCTGTACTGTGCAGAGGTGCAGGTGACACATGGCTCTGCTGTTCACAGGACACTACCCTAGAGAGGTGCCACTAGTATGAACACTGTAGTTGTGCTTACACATGGACTTGCCAGACTGCATAGTACCCCACTATGCACCTGTGAAGCTATTACATGTCCTTTGTGCATGGTTACTTGATAGCCCTTCCATTTAGATTAGCTATCATGCTATTACAATGTCCCATGCCTACAAGCCATATGTATCCTGTTATTGTACATGCCAATAGACGATACCTGTGGTATGCATGATATGCCTGTTATGCTGTGTAGAATATCTGTCATATCTACCTACAATACTATACATTACACATATTTCACATAGTATCCCATAATGCAAAGCATACTTGCACAGCGGGACCACCTTAGATATGTCATTAATGTTATATGCCCATACACATGCATGCTGTGACAGTATATCAACATATACTATCCCCTGCTATGGCACGTCCTTGTTGGACATACCCTACCACTGACGGCAGGTTGTATGAAATTGTTCTCTTTAACGCCCTCATGTAGCATCCCTTGTGGTGTCTGTGCTGTGTACCTTGTGTCCCACTGCTGGACGCACAGTTTCTACAAGCGTTAGTATGCTCAGCAAGACATCACTACATAAATACCTTTCCCCACTTTATGCATTGCGGACACGTTTAATTAATGCAAACCAGGCTATACATACAGTAAAACTAATTAATACAGATCATGCTATACATAACCTTACATATCGGGTGTTCTACATACCTTGTTATCATTACGGCGTTTCGTTTCTATCTCTCTCACAGTGTTTCAACTGGTATTCGGTATGAGCATACGGTTTGAATGTCTGGCAAGTCATCCTTATATACGTTGATACCTGTAACATGTGGATTCATCCTGCCAATTGGTGTTCCAGAGTGACTAATTACTTGCATATCAGCTGTGCAGTGACTCCATTCGCCAATTACGCGGCAACAGTGGGGTATAATTGAATTCTCCACTTGGGCGTTGCCTATTTGCCCTACCTTTGGGGAGGCGGTCTGTATTGTGTTTTGTTATGTGTAATTGCAACTGCTATGCATGGAGACAAGTATACTTTGGATTCATGTCCCCTGTGGATTGTGTGTGACAGGTAGAGTATTTGGTTCAACATGTGGGTGTACCTGTCATCCCAACGTCTGATAACGGACTATTGCAAACAAAGCCTGTAACATGGCTGTTTGTTCCATTATAAAACGCCTGCAATTTTGCATGACGCCTTTAATTGTGTCTCTCACACGGTATGTTGAGGGTTCTGCAGATGTAATTGACTGACTGGATGTTTGTGCTGCTATTACAGTATGTGTTGCTTTACTTTCTAGTGTGGGGGATGTCGGTGGGTGTACGTAGCATATACAGGCTTGTGGGCCTTGCATTTCTACATATTCCATATATATGTGTATGGGCTCCGTCCCTAATTAGAGAGCTAACAGTTAGTAGACTTATGTTATGGGATTGTACGTTGGGCCGTTGTTAATTGGTTTCTATATCGTCTGCAGGTGAGCTTGCTACTTGTATACCTCCGGAATTGTAGCGATATATCAAGGGGTATGTGTAAGTGACAGCTATCCCTTGTATTTCTGTCCCAGATATTTGCAGTCATTGCGGTTGTGTTGCTAAAAGAGCCTGTTTGCCATGGGTTGCCACATTTTCATATGGTCATTGTTGGACACTTGCAGGACATACAGCGGTGTTTACAGGTGAACACGTAGCCACGCTCAGTACACAGGTTAGCACATACTTTTATCCTCAATACATACCTATTGTTGTGGGACTTTGGCTACTTATATTGCATGTAACATTTACGTTTCTTACATACAGGCATAACTATTAAATATGACTATTACATTATATATGGGACATATTAATGTCCTACCATCTCGGACATTTGCCCTTTGTACTGTTTTATGTCAGGACACACCTGCCCAGGGTGTGGCTGTCCCTCCTACTATGGGACAGGTAGTAACCGTATGCCTATGGCTAGCTATACCCACACCTACCGTACTGATCTGCCTCTGACTTGGCACTAACAAACACATGTTGAGGACACACACACACATTACAGTCACATGGAGACGCACACGGCACCCTCAATGCACACTTACACAGACTACGGCACTCACAAACACAGTTGAACACAGTACCTACATGGACCGTGACACCGGCAGCAGTGACTAAATGTCCCTTCATATCATCATACTATTACTCGCGGCTGTACTGTTCCGGTACTGTGTTCTATCAGTCTTTCAGCCTCGTGGTTACGCATGTCGGTATGTTACATATTCCATAGTTGGCGGTATCCTATTTATTTGTACCTCCAAGGTGTTATGAATGTCGTTGAACTATCTATTATATTTTCAGATATCGCTGAATCCATCTATATCAACATATATCACTCTATTGCCCTTTCTATCTGTATTATATATATGCATATGTGTACATATATATATATATATATATATATCTATATATATATATATATATATATATATATATATATATATATATATATATATATATATATATCTGGTGGGGAACGTGACAGGCACACAGCACCACCATATGCTGTAAGGCTCATGTATTATTCAGGTGTTGGCATTCTGTGTTCCACTAGCTGTTGTGTTTACAATGTTTGAGGGCTGCCTATGTAGGAGTCACACATTGGGCCACCTATACATTACAATTTACAGGTGGTCATGTTTGTGTGCCATCCATTTTACTGTGTGTGCAGGTGGAGAGGTGTCAGTCCGTAGGGGCCTACACTGTCAGAGTATGTGTTATACGTTCCCTCTTTGCCAAGGCATAGGCATATTGGGCACACCTCCATCTGCCTACTGGGGCTGGCACAGTGTGTTCATGGTCTGAATCCCTCTGTGCCTGTAATGGCCTTGGCAATTGCGGTGGGCTATGAGGGCCTTCACCATTTTGTCCCTGCTGCAGCTGCTTCCGCAGGATCATATTATGTAGCATGGCACATACTATGACGATGTGGACACACATGCCTGCAGAGTACTGCAAGGCTCCACCAGATGTATCCAAGCACCGGAACCGTGATTTCAGCATCCCGAACACATGCTCTATGATGATTCTGGTTTGTGCGTGTGCCTCATTATGGCGTTCTTGCATGGGTGTGTGTGCATTTCTGATGGGAGTCATCATCTACGGCTCCAGTGCATAGCCAGCATCCCCCACAAGATGGCCATGTGGGATGTCCCCCCTGACAAATACCTGATACAGCTGTGAGGCATGCCAGATATGGGAGTCATGGTAGCTTCCAGGGCTGCCAGCACACACATCCATGATAATGCCCTGGGCATTGCACACAACCTGGCAGTTGATGGAGTGGAATCCCTTGCGGTTTATGTAGTGCCTACCATGCTCACTGGGTGGTGACTTGATTTGTATGTGCATACAGTCTATCACAGTACCTCCGGGTAGTGTGCCACATGGTGGAAGTGGAGCATATTGCTGGCCAACTCCCCCTGAGTTCGGGGGAAGTATATCTGCTCATTGGCATGTGGTAACATGGCATTCAGGAACTGGTGTAGTACCCTGGATGCTGATGCCTGTGAGATACCCATTATATCTCCAGTTGGCCTTTGAAAGGTACCTGTGGCCAGTATTCGCAGGCTTACACATACCTTCATGTCCACTGGGATGGGTTCCCCTCTGTTGTTTCTAGTTCTCAGGCATGGCCGGCACAGCTCCACTATTTGCTGTAAGATGTCCCTGTCCACCCTGTAACGCTCTACTATCTCCAGGTCATGTAGCCCCTGGTAGGTTACCCTTGGTCTAAACACTCTCCTTCTCCTCCGAGGCCTGCAGTGGTTGTCGGCATCATCCTCCACAACACCGTCAGTCTCTAACACATGCTGATGAATCACAGCTATGGCAGCTCCCAACATGTACATTTTAAAAGTTCCCCGTGTGTTTACACCTATGGTGCAGTGTTTGGGAATACACAGGTGTGTGTAGGGTGCTTTCACACTTTATACTATTGTGCTGTGAACACCGATGATGTCATAGGGTGTGTATGTATGATCGTAGCTACAGGGTATCTTATGTGTTTTACTGCCAGAACTACTATTGTGGTGCATTTGGTGTTGAATTACATTTGGCTGCCGTGGATTACCTCTTCACCTTTCCTTTACATTTCTGCACGTTGCACCTACCATTTTCTGGTGTGCATCCTGCAGCCTACTTTCATTTGTACTTTTCTGGACCTGGCGTATCTTGCGTTATGTGTGCTACTGCTGGTCTGCTGTTGGTTTGCTTTGCTCTGCTGTGTCAGGTCTCCTATGTTTGCAATCCAATACCTCCCCTCCTTTCTTTGCATTCCAATGCCTCCCCTATCTTGTTTTGCAGGTTTCTGCAAGCAGACTTGTCAGCTGCCGTTGATTGGCCATTGTGGGTTGATTGGTGTTGATTGCTCATTAGTACTCCAATTACCCTACTTCAGCATTTCCTTCTTTTCTTCCCCTGACCTTCCTGTTTGTGCTATTGTTCGCGGCACGTGCGTCCGATTACTGGGTTTCGGGCACGTTTTCATCCCCGTACACATGTGCTTTTGGGCACCATGTGTGCTCTCAGCTAAATGATTCTATACCTTCCTCCCCACCCCTGTTCTACAGCTTTGCTTAGCAACGGACAGGCCAGATTTGCATTGCTCCAATGTGCTTACTGCTACGGTGGCACACCCCTCTGCTGATGTCATGTATCTCCTCTGAGCCACTCCTTGGTGTTATACCGCTGCGCCGTATGGTACAACCTTCATCCGGCGGGACATTTGCGATTCAGTATTATCTGCCTCATTTGCATGGCATTGACTACTAATTCATAGTTACCAAGCCCAACACTATCGCAGGCCCTTAGCAACCCTTGCGCCTTGGTTGTGGTGTTCCATGCCTATCATTGTGTATTATGCTGTAAACCTGATTTCTATTACGTTGTGATTTTATGACATTTTTATATTATTTCTTTATGTTACAGCTTCCACACACATGCCCTGCGGTTGTGCTGTGCGTTACTGTGGACATGACATTAAATGTTGTTATTTACGTGTTGTGCATTTTTTCTTATGCCATTGGCTGTGTATTTCGCCATTGGCATATGTTAACGTTATGATACCTGGGTCTGGCCCACTTCCATAGCTCCGATGTTCTGTTTGGGAAAATGTAAACCGTGTTTTTTGGTTTACATTTCCGTGGGCTTACGCTATGCCTGCACCACTTCATGAATCACTATATGCCTTCATTTGCATGGTGTGACACTGCGCATGGGGTTATTAGCATACCTTAGCAGGGGGCTGTGCAGTTCTGGCATACGCCGGTAGTGCACGTGGAATTGGATCGTACCTGAATCGCTCAACGGCCATATTTGGCATTATACCACCTACTCTATGCCTGCTCCTGGCGCAAGCTTCATGAATCCAGGGGACAGTCTCCTTTACCAGTAATCTACTTATTATCAGTGTCCACAGGAAATCCTGATACTCGATTATCTTAGTACACCAGTTTTTCCTTACTTAATGATTTTTTTATTACTTCTTCTAATAAATTTTCCCATGGATTACATAATAATATTGTTCATCACATTATTATACCATATCTTTCTATTCTTCCCTATATCATTAATTTGCAGTTCCATGTTAGTATTTTTCTTGATAATTTTAATTTCTTCATTTATATTATCTATTTATCTTTTTTATTCTCATAATCTCCCCAAATATTTTGTACTTATATTTAAACATTTCACTATTAATTTCTCATTCTCATTTACCCACTTTAATAGATTAAACAAGTTTATAAAGGCCGACTAAATAACTTGATTTAATTTATTTTATTTATTTTATTTTACATTTATTTACCAGGAAAGTCTAACTGGAAACATGTCCTTTCTCAGCGGAGGCCCAGGGAGAAAAGCTCCAATTTAACAGATAAAACACACAAGGAATAATATGTATACAGATAATAAAAACAGGAATCACAATGTAAGAAAGTCACACAAGAGATTCAAAGTATACATTCCTAAAAAGACATTTGGGAATGCCCTAGTATTATATTTTTAAGACTGTTAGGATATAATTCTGTCAGAATATAATAACTCCATTCCCGTTTCATCTTCACTCATACAAAATATACTTATTTTTACTGAGTTTAATCTTGAACTCAATATGTAAGAAAACACTAATTGCACAATTGTTTTTTCATATTTTTCTGGGATCATATAAACGTTTAACATTTTTCCAGTGAAACATAATTCACCAGATAAACATTTCCCTTGGATGCTAATCTATACATCCTCATATAGGACATTTAATTTATTTTATCATACCCTCCCATTGGCTCATAACTATATAATTTTTCCCAAATGTTATCCCTAACAAAGATATTTCATTTACTGAAAAATACACACCTCCAATTTTCACATCACCCAAATCCTTATTTTTATCAGTATTCAATGTAATTCCCTTTTCCTTTAATCATCCATTCAGACAAGCCAACACATCCCTCATCCATATTTTATTCTTAGCAACCACAACTATATCATACGCATATGTCAAAATTATTTGAATCACCATTGCTTTTGTATCACATATCTAACATCTTTCATTACTAATGCAAACAATATTCCACTCATGGGACATCCTTGTCTTATACCAAACTTCATGTATATTTCTTTTCTTAGCCACCTATTCACTAACACTCTCACTCTATTATTTTGATATGCTGACATATACACTCTCCTAATTATATTATCTATTTGATTCTTTTCAATTACATCCCACAAAGCATCATGTCCTAATGTATCAAATGTTTTACTAATGTCATCTGCTGTAAGTTTCACATCTTCCCTTTTACTTATAATATCATCCACAATTTCTCACCACCAGTAATAATTCCTGGCATCCCTTCCCTTTTATACCATATATACCTACTTTCTTCCTTCCTTCCATTCTTCTCTGTATTATTCTGATGCACATTTTCCAATCTGTATTATTTAATGTGGTAGGTCTTTATTTTTTTATTTCATTATTTTCATCTTTCTTCCCTGTACATTTTAATATCCCACTGCATAACTTTTCATAAACCATTCTTTCAACTATTCATTCAAAATGTTTACAAAACACTATCTTTGCCAATCCCTTAATTTCTTGAACATGTCATACCTTATACCATCTGGACTGGATACGAAACAACATTTGCTTTCCTAAGTACTAATTCACTGGTAGTAATTTCGTTTTTCAAATTCTTCCTTAACATGTCCTTGATTTTTTACTTTCCATTCTCTCTTATTTTCTTTCTTTATACTCTTATACATATATTCTACATGCTGTACTACAATACTCACAATTTGTTCTTGTGATCGTCTTACCTAAGTTTTTTTTTACATTTTTCAGTTCCCTCATTATACTAATATTCTTCTTTAGTATTTAACTCCCTTCTCCCTAGTAAGTAATATCTCTGCTTAAACACTAAAGTCTTATTTTTTCTTAATTTCTTTTATATATTTCCTTGTGCATATCATAATACTCCCTTGCATTCATCTCTAAATTCTACAATACATTTCTATATATCTTTACATACTTCACTTTTTCTTCCTTCCTTACATCATCCTGCCATTGTAAAAACAAACAAACAAACAAAAAACACTTGTTATACTTTAAAAAAAATTCAATTCACCATTTTCAGAATTTTTTTAACAGTCCTTCATGGTTATATTATATTCCCATATATTCAAAGCTTCCTACTCACTGAGTTCATCCAATAATTTCTCATTTATACTTTTTATTCTCTTTCATATTTAATAGACTCCCTTATCTTCCATCACCTCCATCCATGTTGCTAAATTATCAAAAAATATCGATCTCTCTTCTGTAGTACCATCTGCTACACCCAAACCTTCTGATAGTATAAAATAATCAGCTTCAGATCCAATTGTCTCTCTTCTATAAGTCCATTGACTTTTATTACGCACAGCTAACTTACCACAGTTTATCACTTCTTGTCTTTTTTTAACATCTTTCCATTTCTTTTTACATTTTCCCCTAAATCATAATTTAAGTACCCTGTAATAATAACTTTCATGTTAACCACCACATAATCTAATATTTGATGAAATAGATTCTGTCTTTCCTTGTCATCTGTATATGCATATAATGCTATAAATCCATAACCATATTCTCTCTACCTCACGGCCACAACAGTTAAACTTCCCATTCTTACCAACATTATGTCTGCTATTTTGTATATTATACATATATATCTAGAACAACATTCATTTCCTAAACTCCATATTATTTTTCCACCTCATAATTTTTTTCTGTTTGCAATCTTTCTTCACTTCTCAGGAATTGTATATCCTCTATAAGAATAAGATGTATATCACATTTAGCACACCATTCCAGTATTCCTATCCTTTTTACAATATTAATAATACTATTCAAATTTACTTAAAGCACACTAAAATTCTTACTTTTCCTTCTTTGTAAGTTTAAGGGACATGTTTTAAATTTTTGTTTTATTTGTTATTCTTCTCCCTGTTTAATATTTTTCTGAGTTTATGTACAACTATTCATTGATCCTCAGATGCAAATTTTTCAATATTTTCATTAACTGAAACATGGAAACTGGTGACAAAGAAATACACTGTAAAAATAACTACTGAAAAAAATAACTCAAAGTATCACTTGGAAATAAAAACAAGCAACTGTTTTATTGAAGCGCTTTTGATCTGTGGAAGTCTCACCATAGATTGGGATGAAAAGCGCTTCACTAAAACAGTTGCTTGTTTTTATTTCCGAGTGATACTTTGAGTTCTTTTTTGGTAGTTATTTTTACTTTAACTGAAACATATCTAAAACTACTCCTCACCTTTCTTTTTAATCTTGGGTGGTGTATTTTTAAATTTTCTTTTCCTCACTCTTACCCTAGCACTTATCAAATTTCTTTTCCTAACATAGTTTACAGTCCATTCACAAACATCTGATTTATCCCTCTTAATATATTCATTTTCAATACTATCAGTACAGTAATCTTCATCCTGAAATATAACATTTTATCTAAATCATCTTTTATTACTTTATCTTTTCTCATTAACACATTTTACCATTCTTCCTCATTGCTTTCAGACATTGCTATATTTTATTCATAATCCTACTCATTATATTATTTATTCTTTTTATAAACAATTCTGTTCATTATATTATTTATTCTTTTTACAATCAAACCAAAATGCCCTTCACTTTCACATATTCTACATTTCTTTTTACACTTATTCATCATATGATCTTTTACCTGCATTGATTATATCTTATTTTTGTACACTCATTTATCAGATGATTGAGATAACTCCAAAAAAAAGGTTTTAATCTGTCCCATATACTTAATTGTTTCACTATTGCCATATACACATATAACAGTTTATCATATCTTTTTCATATTTTAAAAACATTCACTTTCCACACCCATTCCAAATACATCTCTCATCTTTAACTTCTACAATATCAGAAACACATACATGAAAAATAATTTTTTAACATATTTTAAATCAATTTCATTAGTGTAAAATTGAAAAACATTTTAAATCAAGTCTCTTGCCTGCAAAATATAAATGTATCCCATGGATAACAGTCATTTCTTCACAATTAAAAAAATCTCTTTCTATTAAGACTTCATTCTCAAATGTTATGTCACAAAATGTCTCTCTTCCAAATTATGAAGGCTCTAATGTCTTTTGCGTCAATCCCCAAAGGTAGCATTAAATTATCGCATGCATACTTTCCATAGTGTGGGAATGTAACTTTCTGACAGAGATCGGTTAATCAAGATGGATACTGGGTAGGCCAGAGCATCAGCTGCAATTTGTAGGTATTCAATTGGGAGGTTGTCTGCTGCTAATTTGGTGGGCTTAAGTTTAGTTAAGATTTTTCTGTAGTTGGAGGTAGGTACAAGAGAAAAAGAGAAGGCAGTGGGGAGATTACTGGTTGAAGGTGTGGGTTGGAGGGGGGGTTGTGTTGTTTAGCTAGTGATAGTGTGGTTTGTGTGAAGTGTGTGTTGAATGAGGTAGCAATATTTTTGGAGGAGTGAAGGATGTTAGGAGGAGGGGTACTGACTTTACCTGGATGGAGTATGGAGTTTATGGAGGACCAGAATTGTTTGGGGATGTGTTGGGAGAAGTCTACGGCAGACTGGTAGTATTGGAATTTGTCCTATTTTCTTAGCTTTTTGACTCTATTGTGTAGTTCTAGGAATTTCTATCTAGTCGAGGGGGTTTTGGTTTTGTGCAGTGTTCTCCCAGGCTTTATCCCTGTATTTAATTTCTGACTTAGTGGTTTTCTGTAGCTATGGGGAGGCTTGTGCTTTGGTTCTGGAAAGTCTTATGGAGGCATGGTAATTAAGGATGCTCAGGAAGGTAATATTAAAAAATTCAACTGCGTCATCAAAACTGAGGTACTTTAGAGGATGCCAGTTACATTCTTTGAGGGATGAGATGAATGTGAGTGGGTTACAGTTTAGTTTTTATGTATTTGACGGTAGACAACAGGTTTAGCTTGGTATAGGTATTTTTGAGTAGGAATGTTGGGGAGTGATCACCGAGGCTATCTGATAAGCAGCCTATTATATATGACTCTGGGCTCTTACTGACTAGTATCCAATCCAGGGTAGTTTGCTTGCTGGAGTTTTTATTTATCCTGGTTGGCGACTGGACTAGTTGGATGAAGCCATAAAGGTTTACACGATGGGTTGGATGGTTGCCAGTTGCCATATCCACTGTCTTTAATACACTTTCCATTTCTTTCATAGTAATATTCTTTTCTGTCTCCAAATTATCTTCTTTGGATAATTTTCCACTCTCCACTTATGTTCTCTTTTTGTATACTGTTCTACAAAATTCTTATTTATATAATTTCTTATTATATAAATTATTTCCTTTTGCATTTTAACACATTTTCCCATTTCATTTCTTATTTCTCTTATTACTCTTCTATTTTATTTTTCTATTTAAATATGGAGATACCTCTTCTTTCTTTCCCTGCAAAAAATACCTTTGTTTAAATATTTTTTTAATTATTTGTTATTCTTTTCATAAATAATTTTTTTCTCTTTACCAAAACCCTTATCATCATTATTCATTACTTTTGTCTCTATTTCTTGTCTTTTTGTGTCTTTTCTATTTCGTGCATACTTTCTTGTTCATGTTTATCTTCCTTTGATATTTTCTTCACAGTCCATCTATGAATGTCCGGTTAATTCAGATTTTACACATTTTATTCCACATTTTTACATTGTGACCTGATTTACCACAAATATAGCATTTTCTCTTTTCATAATTACTAACTAAATTATCACTTTTACATAAAAGAGCAGGATTTTGGTTGACTCCCAATATTTTACAAGCCCTCTATTCCCTTTCACATTTATCACACTTAGAATATGCATTATATTTTCATTTTTCATTTGTAATACAACAATACATTCCCAACCCCCAGTCCATAAAACTCTATTGTCATATATTTTGTAATGTCCATAATCTCTTTAAATGCAGTATTTAAATAGTCCTTCAATACTTCTTTTCATACTTTGGTTCGAAACTGGACATATATCTTATTTTTTGTCTTTGTATTAAATACTTGCACAACATATAAGTTCCAAGGATTATCATTTTTCTTTGGTTCATACCTTTCTAAAAATATTTTCCTATACTGTCCTGATTCAAACAAAATACCACCAAAGTGTCTTTATTAATGTGAATAAATATTCTTCCTCTCTGAGAGCAATACCCAATGGTGCAACTTTGTCACATATTTAATACCTAGCAGTTTCTTTGTCTTTCTTACTGCTTGTTCTTACAAGGTGCTTTTTCCTTATTTCATCCATTTTTTCTTTCTCCTTCTCCCCTTCTTTGACAGTTTGTGCATGCAACTTTTTCACTTCTTTCCTTATGTCTTCTTCTTTTTCCTCCTGGACTCTCTCCATAATTTGTCCCATTGAAACTGCATTTTCACTGTCTGGTTCACTCTGATTATGTAACTCCTTAACATATACATCCCATAACCCTCCTGATTGGAGGGTTGTAATCATGCATTCCTGTTGTGATCTCCTATCTCCCTCCAACAATCTTTCTTGAAATAGCCATTTGGAGTCATGTAAAGGTTCAACTATCTTCACTTCCTTATCCTCATTAATCTCTCCCTTCTTATCTGCTTTCATTGAATTCTCCACTCCTCCAACTATTTTGTTCTCTGGTACCAACATCTTTTGTGACTCCTCCACTGTCTTTGCACTAACCTCTTCTGCATATTGCTCCATGATCTTATTGTTCACTTCTTCCACACAGCACACTGTCACCATACTACCGCCTGCTTCTCCAAGCAACCTATGTGCCCAGACTGGCGGCAGGAAGCATCACTAAGAATGGAATGCCCATATACTTAAAAGTGTAGGGTTTTCTTTTATATATATATATATATATATATATATATATATATATATATATATATATATATATATATATATATATATATATATCTATATTATATTTACATTATTTACATTTCTTTACAAATATCTATACATTAAAAACTTCTATTTAAGCATTCCTCGCACTCTTTTATAGGTTCCTAGGTTCATAGGTAGGTACTAGGCTATCTGCCCAAGGGCATTTATAAGCCTAGCCAGAGTTTGTCAGCTTTCCTGGCCCCAGTGATTAATTAACTGAGCCTCTGTCAAGAAGAGCCAATGAAGTGATCCCAGGGGTGTATTTTCTGTTACCCATCAACTCGTCAAGGTTTCTCTTGAAGAATGTTAGTGAGGGGCTCTGCCTAATGTAGTTAGGAATTTTGTTCCAAAGCATGGGGAGTCTTTGTGACAGGAATCTATCCCTCCAGCATGTGCTATTTATTGTTGTGGCGAGGTATAGCTCACTAGAGTAAGTGGCTCGCAGTGACTTGGATTTCTTTAGGTGGAGCATGCCCATCAATTCTGAATTGGACATGGCTTTGTATGTCAAGCAGAGATCACCTCTGAGTAAGCGATATGCCACTGAGTACAGCCGGAGTTTTTCCAGTCGGGCTGCATAGGACATATGTTTGAGGCCAGTAATCCTCTTGTTGAGGTACTTTTGTGGTCATTCCAGCTGTTGGAGGTGTCTTGTGAGGTACATCCCAAATGGGGCATTGTACTCTATGATGGGTCTGATGAGTGACGATTAGAGGGGCACTATAACCTCTTTATTTCTTTAGTAATTAGATGGGCTACATAGAAAGATTTTCTAACTGCTTTGGCAATATGATTGTCAAAGGAGAGATTACTATCTACCTGGGTCCCCAGATCTCTTATTACCTCTTCTGTATTAAGGGGGGCTGCCACCTATGTGATAATTCACGGGTGTTTTATTTTTCCCTAAACAGGATGACTATGCATTTTTTGGCATTTAGCTTGAGACATGACTTTGACACCAGGTGTCCGTCGCAGTAAGGCCTTTTGGAGAATGTCCATGTCAGTTGGAGAGTCAATTATGGCTCCCAGTTTGCAGCCATCGGTGAACTTGATTCACCATAGTCCTCTTGTGTTTGCCTGTACTTCTGAGAAGTATATGCTAAACAGTAGGGGGTCCCAGGACCTCACCTTGTGGGACACCACTTGTGACTGGTTTAGAGCCGGACCTGGAGCCCACTATTCTTACCGTGGGAGTTCTGCCTGTAAGCCAGTTGGCAACCCATCTTGTGCTGTAGGGGTTTATGTTCAGGCTGGTGAGTTTTTCTATAATTCCCAAGTAAGGAAGGGTGTCAAAAGCCTTGGTGAGGTCAAGGTAGGCTGTGTGAACCAACTTCCCCTCATCTATGGCCTTGGTGACTGTCTCAAAGAAGTCAACCAGGTTTAGTAGGCATGATCTTCCCTTAACAAAGCCAAACTGGGTCAGGTCAAGTGTTTGGAGGTTCCTAATGTATTTGTTAATGAGTTCCATGATGATGTGTTCCATAGCCTTGCAGACCAGGCTAATCAGGATTATTGGGCGATAGTTACCAGGGTCAGTTGTGGCCCCTCCTTTGTGGAGCAGAATAACCATTGCTGTGCACCATTCTATGGGCACATAGCCTGTGGAGAGGCTGAAGATGAACAGTGTATTTGGTGGGAGGTTAGTTTTTTCTTTAGTTCGTGCAAGACGCAGCCTAGGACACCATCTGGCCCCAGTGACGCTGTGTTTTTGGCTTTTGAAAGGGCTGTTTTCACCTGTGTGTCTTTGATTTCTGGGACACTACACTTTTCTGATATTATTGTGAGCCCTTTTGGGGGTGGGCGGTGAAGTTTGCACTTAATCTATCTGCCAGGATGTTGGCAATATCAGTAGGTTCAGTATATTTTGTGCTATTTTGCACTAGCTCAGAGCATCTCTTCAAGTTGCCACTTAGATTCTTGACATAGCTAAAGAAGGCTTTGTGGTTATCTTTCAAATCCTTGGCTATTTTTCTTTTGAAGTTAGCCTTCGATGATTTTTATGAGGGACCTTAGTTTCTTACTGATACTGATCAGGGATGTCTTTTCTTCTTGGGATTTGCTTTTTTTCTGAACTAATTTCCTCCTTCTATTGTATAGCCTGTTTATGGCAGGGGTCCACCAGACTGGTTTCTTTCTCTTAGAGGAGTGAGTCTTGGTTTTGCTAGGGATGGCACGATCCATGCATCCTTGTAGGTGCTCATAGAGTGCATTTGTAAAGGTTCCTGCATCTTGGACACTGTTATCCTTTAGCGTGGGGGCTGTGAAACTTACCACCTCTGTCTTAAGTAAGGTGAAGTTTGCTACAGAAAAGTTTTTCACTGTGGTTTCCTTGCTTGGGGGTGGTGGTGTGGTGTGGACATCCAGAGTGATTAGTTTATAGTCTGATCTAACCAGTGACTGGTTGACCTCCGATGCGGAACACCTGTCGCCCATGCTGGTGATGACCAGGTCCAATATGTTTTCACCTCTGGTAGGGGAGTTTACCAGCTTATCCAGGGCATTTGAGATGATAAATTCCAGGAAGCGCTGGACCTGGGAGTTTGCAATTGAGTAGTTTTCCCAGTTAACGGTAGGGTAATAGAAATCGCCCAATATCAGGGTGTTCGGTAGGACCTTCATGTTTTCCGGTGTCTCCAGAAAGGCGGAGTGGTGGTCTTGGGTCATGGAGGGTGATCTGTAGCAGGTCACAATTTGCATTGCAGATTTGCCTGATGTTAGTTGCACATGGATGATCTCGGAGGTATCATGCTGCGCCACTAACCTGGAGCTGTTTTTGCACAACTAGAAAATTATTTTCTCCAGAATCTTTGTCAAAGTCTATTTTCCATTGCAATTCATTTCATTTAGTCTCTCATTCCATATCCATGAAACATAAAATATTACTCTGACTATTTTCTTCACTTCTTCCTGATTTTTTGCACCATAATAACCACATGCTATTATGTCCATATTTATTTGCTCAAATTTTGACACAATTTTCATCCTATTATGTTTACTCATTTCTTTCCACTCTTGTATAGCATATTTGCCTTAACCAGCAATTTTCTAATAGACAATCTCCATAAAAAAATCATAATATTCTTTAATCTTTTTATAGTTATTATATCTCATTATTATGGCTTTTTTATTATATATTTTTAAATATTCCAGTGGATCAATGCAATAAAATGCTTTCATAATATTTAAATACCATTCCTTTCTATTTTTCTCACATATATTCTTTTTTATTTTCCATGACACAATTTTTTGATACTCTTTCATTTCTTCACTGACAATGCTTTTAATTTTTTTTTTAACTTCCATTCCTTTCCACAATTCTTTGCATTTATAATATAGTACCATTTCTATCAAGTTTTTATTTTCCTTCATAATTTATTTTAATACCTTATACAAAATTAAAGATGCACTATTAGATCTATTAAACCCAAGCCTCCTTGTTCTGATCTCATCTATAGAGCCCCTCTTTTGACTGGATTCAAAAAGAAAATATAGTTCCTTTCATACTTAACAGGAGTCACATATATGTTAGCAAAATAAGTAACTTGTTATATTACCATGGTGTTCAACAAGCATGCTTTTTTTCTATATGAAAATCTATATGATTTCCAAAAATAGTCATATCCTTTACGTGAGTACATTATCCTACTGTTGTTGTCTGTATTCATTCCTTCCAAATATTATTCCTAATATATCTATATATTTTTCACTGAACTCATTACCTTATATCATACCTTAAAAACTAAATTCTTTACTTTTCTCTTTATTTTTACTTAAACCAATTTTTTTTAATTTGCAATTACTTTTCATTTACTTTTTCCATCCATACTTTATTTTTAACAATTAGTAGAATATCATTCACATAATTATACATTATTGGCACTTGTACTCCCTTCATCATTTTGTATCCACTGCTACTTGACATTTTATTAATTTTCCTCACTATTACATTCATATCTAATTACACTACTAGATGGGCAGCCCTGTTTTATTCCACATTCTATTTTTATTTCCTCCATTATCCAGCCAGTTACATTTAGTTTCATATAATTCCTTTCATAAACAGATTTTATTACTTGTAGTATTTTTTGCTTACATTATATGCCTGCAAAATTCCCATAATGATTTATATTGAATATTATCATAGGCTTTATTTATATCCCCTATCATAACCTTCACTTCTACATTTTATTTATATAGATTATTTCACTTATTATCCATAATAACTCTACTTTCTTTTCCTTTTCTTCTGAATAAATTTTAGTCATATATTCTATCCATTTTTGTAACTTTTTTATTATTCTCATAAAAAATGTATAATCCGTATTATTCAATGTTATAGGTAAACAATTTTTATCTCCTCTTTTTTTCCTTTTTTAAATATAAATTTTATAACTCCTGTACATATCTCTTTCTCTTTAATTCCAGTTCCTAAACATTCATTCATAATTTCTATAAAAAGAATTTTTGCCACTCTTTCATTTCTTTATATATACCATATTCAATTCCATCCAATCCTGTTGCAGAATTCATGTTAATATCTTTTAGAATTCATTAAATTCTTTCATAGTTAATTTTTGTTCTGAATATTCATTATTTTCATTATTTAATGTTTCACCTTTATAAATTTGTTCTATCTTTTCTTGTATGTTAACAAATAATTCCAATACATATTATTTAATTCTTTCAAATATTCCTGCTTGCTGTCTTATTTGCTTACCTTCCTTATTTTTGAATTCTCTTATTATTTTTCCTTCTTTTATCATTTTACTCAGATATGATGCTACCTCTTCTTTCTTTCCTTGTAAACAATATTTTTGTTTATATAGCAAGTTGTTAATTTTAATGTAATTCATTTTATATATTTCTCTTTTTTTTCATAAAAGGAATATTTCTTCTCTAATAAGTCTCTATAAGTTCCTTGACTTATTATCTTATATCTATCTTTTTCTTTTCTTTTCTTACTTATACATTCTAAAAACATTTTTTATATTTCTCTTTAAAATTAAGCCACCAAAGAGTTCAATTCTCATAAAACTCTTTCATATTCATATGATTTTCCCATAATTCCATAAGTTCTTTTTTCTCTTCTAAATCTAATTCCTTTTCATCACTTCGCTTTATTTATTTTCCTGTTCTTATATAGTCTTCATTTCCCTGTACTTTAACTCATATATCCACATGATCTGAAAATTCAGCATACTTAATTCCTTTTTGTATAACTTTTAAACAGGTAGTAAAAAATAAACAATTTCTGTCCTAATTTTATTCCTTTTATAGTGTCCAGGGGTTATTCTCCCATAAACTTAACCTTCCGCTTCTCATAATTTCTTTAACAATTTCAACATCACATTTACTCTTATTTTCTCTTAAATTACAATTTAAATCACCCACCTCCATAATGTCCATATTTGCACAAACATTCTGAAGAATATTTTTAAACGTCCTTTCTCTCTCTTTCTTTGTTACATATGCATGTAAAGCTATAATTCTATACATATATTTTTCCATCTCAAGAATATTACCGCACGTCATCCTAGTTCCACTATGGTTACATTTAATATTTTATTGCTTCCTTGACATAATATACATATGCCAGCGCATGTTTCTTTCCCCATGTTCCAAACTACCACAGCATTTTAAAGTTTTTCAGTCTGTGTTCTTCCTTACTCTGTTAATAATCTGATATCTTCTAAAACAATAACATGTGCATCTATGACAACACACCATTGTAATTTACCAATTCTCCTCTTAAGATTTTTCATACTGTATACATTTAAAGCTAATATTTTTAGCTTTTAACAACAGTTAGTATAATAAAATGTTTATACCTTTCCTTTCTTATTTTCTCTAAACATTATATTTTTGAATTTTCTTTTCCTTTAACTCTTTTCCTATTGAATATTTTTTATTTCTTACTGTGCTCAGCTTCTTCCTCACATGTCTCCTCTGTTTCTTTTTCCTTGTTACTTTCTTTAACTTCATGTATAAACTCTTTATCAGTCACACCTTTTTGTACATTTTAGCACAATATTCTATGCCTTTCTCCTGTATAACTGCATTTTCATTTTCTTGCACACTCATTTCACATTCTAGCCATGAATGACCAGTACTGCCACATTTTATGTACTTTAAATCACATTGTTTTGCATTATGCCCTGTTTTACCACATACATATCTTTTTTATCACATTCATTGATTAAATGATCATTTTTCCACAACAATAGCAAATCTTTAGTTGACCCCTGTATTTCGTATTACTCTTATTACCATGAACATTAATAATACTAGGTGCATGCATAACATTATTTCCCTTTTCAGTATTATTCCACATTCCCATCCCCCAGTCCATAGTCCTCTTTCATCATATATCTATGTAGTGTCCATTACTTCTTTATATATATAGTTAAATGTTCTTTCAGTTCTTTTGTTTCAATTTCAGTTCTAAACTGGATTGTTATTCTTTATTTTTTTGTTTGTCTGTAAAAAGCTTGCACCACAGATTCTGACCATGGATAAATATTTTTCTTTTGTTCATATGCACCCAAAAAGTTTTCCATGGTCTGCCCAGTCTCAAATATAAAGTCACAAAAGTCTCTTTATTAATTCAAATAAATGCTTTTACCTCTTTTGCCTTGACACCCAGAGGTGCTATGACAGAGTCCCAAACCTCATACCTGTCCAAACGTTCTTTTTTCCTGCTCACATGTACTGTGTACTTCTTTTTTATTTTTTTTTTTATTTCTTCTTTCTTATTTTCTCCTTCTCCTACAGTTTGTGTATAAGTTCTGAACTTTTCTGGCACAGTTTCTTCTTCTTTTTTTTCTTCCATTTTCTCCATGATGTTGCTCCATGAAATTGCTTCTCCACTTTCTGGGTCACTTTTGTTTACTATTTCTTCCAAATAATCATCCTGCAACCCCCCAGGCCAATTGGAGGGTTGTTATTATGCATGTTTCAGAGGTAACTGTCTCTCCTTCAAACAATCTCCTCTGAAAGTATTCCTCTCACTCCATCTCATTTACAGCTACAGTCTCCTTTTCCTCCAGTGTCACTGATTTTTCTACACACACAGCATCAGAAAAAACTTCTGGTAGTGATTCTACCATTTCAAGTACATTCTCAGCAACTTTCACTTCATTTTCAGCAAAAGCTGAATCAGCCATGTTTTCTCCCTGTTTCTCTTGGCTGCCTCCATGCCCGGACAGGAAACACAAAGTCAAGATGTGTAATACACAAAGCCTTCCCCCACCTACCAAGAGTAGGGGAAGTTCCCTGGTGCACTGGCCAAATTTCCCACAGTCAGTATGAATAACACTTTGGGTCTCCTCTGAAAAGAGGCCACTAGCCAAGTGGGACTAACCTGATCAACAACATACAAATAAAATGTTGGTCTCCCCTGAAAAGAGGCCACTGGCCCAGTGGGACTAACCTGTTTAACAAAGTGTAAAAATATATGGAACCCTGACATGTGGTTGAATACTAATTTTGTTGAAAGACAAAGCACTGAATCCAAATGGTTGAAAGTCCATTCAGTTGAATGGCAATTTGGTTGAAAGCCCGTTTCTCAGAATGTGGTATAACTACATAAACACTGAAATACAGAAGTAGAAATATGTAGAAGTGTATGAAAAAAAAACTACCCGATGCTTGGCATTACCTATGCACAACCATTGTTAAAATGTTTTCTATTTGAGTAGTGGTAGTGATTCCCTGTGTATAGTATTTTTACTTTTTTACACAGATATGCATCAATGGAGTTAGTATACTTAAGTAAAGGGGTGTGTGTGGTGGGGGCTTGCCACCTGCAAAATTTCTTTTTTAGAAAAATGTTCCCCTGCAGTAGTGTAGCATTGTTAGGGCAGGAAGAAGTAGGTAAATGACTTGGTCACAAAGTGTTGGGTGGTACAGTCATATGGTATTGCATTTGGATCAAACCTGAGCACTGTAGCACTATGTGTAAATTGCAACCACTGCATACAACATTGTAAGCTGACCATTGTAGTGCTCTGTGTGATATATAAACTGTAGCAACTGTTTGCTACATTTGTAGCAAAGAGTTTACTAAGTTTAAAGACAAAAAAATAGTGTCTTTTTTAAAATAAGAGCTGAGCACTGTAGCTCTCCACGCAGAGTATAAACTGCAGCCACTGCATGCTATTTTGTAGCAAGAAGTTTGCTACAGTTTAAAAGAAAATATATTTTTTACTAAAATGTCATGGGAATGTGTAAGAATCCACTCACACATACAGCAGAAAGATAGAGAGGCAAGTAGTGTTTGTTAAGTACACACACACGCACACACACACACACACACACACACACACACACACACACACACACACACACACACACACACACACACCGATGCAGTGCTCCTCATGCATATTCACAAACACATGCGACCATCCACTCTCACATACAGTCAGAAAGACATAGAGGCAAGCAGTGTTTGTCTAGTATACAAACACACACACACACTCACATGCAAAAACATGTATGCGCATTCAAAAGGCATAGCATATACACACACACACACACACACACACATGCACATGCACAGTTGTACACACACACACACAGTATTAATGATAAGTAAATGTAAGTGTCGCTAGTAAGTACTTGTTACATATGTAATACCTACTATGTCAGCACTACTTCTCAGTTTACTGTGTGTTCTCATCTCTCCCTACACTTCATTTGTAGTTCATCTGTGGCATTTACATTCTGCTTTTAGCTTTAAGTCATTTTCAGGGATGTTGAGGAGATAAAGGCTTTGTGGGGCAGTATCATACTGCTGATGGGGATTCTTTTTCTCCCAAGGCTTAATTCTACCCCTTGCTAACACACATCCTCTCCCAGGGGTTGGCATGCAGTAGGGTTAATAGCATATCACAAAGGGCTCTGCATGCGACTCAACCACAGCCTTGTCTCTCAATGGATGGCATCACCCACATGCTCCTGGCTTCCATGGTGATCATCTGTCATGGTGCATCTAAACACATGTACCAGTCCCCAGGATGGGCAAACCCATTGTCCCTGCCTGCACCATCAAGCATCTCAGCTGCATATTGAACTTCAAGGCTATATCCCTCAACACCTTTGGTAAAGGCCAGTTATGAAGAGCTGAAGACATAACTAATTATGCCTGCAATCTAATAATAACAACAACGGAGGCTTAAAAAAAGATTAAAGAATGCATGTCTGCTGTTGGCCTTTGAAATCTTTGCTGTGCTATCATTTTATATGTGCAAGGACAGTATGGTTAGTGTGGCATTCTCATGTTTTGAACAGGGCACAGGGAAGACCAGGTGGTAATCCATCAGGGTATAAGCTAAATCATTCAAATTTAGTTATACAGTAATAGGAGTATGCGGTGTAGTCACCTCATAATGGTGATAAGTGGTTCACAAAGGAACAATAAGACCAGACATAATTCTCATTTATTTAGACAGAAATATTCTCATTTATTTAGCTAGAAATGTTCTTATTTATTTAGATAGCAATATTCTTATTTATTTAGAAGTAATGACATATATCAAGTGGCCAAAAAGATTTGTGTCAAATGATGCTGACATTTGTTATATAAAGAGTTGGATTCCAGGTGTAATAACATTTGATAGAGAAGCTAGTCTGGAGGGTGGCCTTCATTTATACATGTGTTGAGCAGATTCATAAGTATATAAATAACGTCATATCCAAGGAAAATGTCATTTTGAATTGTATGGACTTGTAGCAGTAGGATTGGAAAGATAAAGTTCCGGTCTGGTTATATGGAGTGTTGCTGTTTTCTACTTGAGGAGCTTAAAGCCTGAGCAAGCTGTATCTATTAGAACTGGCATAGTTCGAACCTCACAGAAGAGTCAGGTTTCGCGGATGGATAAACAGTCCTCAGCTCTGGTAGAATATGGCTTAGTACTGTTAAGTTCTACTCTTTTGCTAAAGCAGAAACAGTGGCCATTACAGAATAGTGACAGGAAGATTTAAAACATCTTAAAAGCTGTAATGCCCTTTGGGCTGCCACACTTCTTTTGTGTGCATCTACAGTCAAAATGTATCACAGCTTTAAAAACTGTAACAGAATCCAACCCAATTCACTTTGGCTGTTGTATGTAAGCTGTAATATATATTGCGGTCTTATAGTTTATTTATTTTTCTATCTGTTTTGGTGTACATTGTAGCAGTAAATGCTACTGGTACAACAAAGACATTTTTGTCAAAAAAATTTTCTTAAAATTAAGATTATAAAACAGAAATTATACAAACAATAAAGTGAACCAAATAATACAAAAATATATCATTACCATGTGCTGTAAAGCATTTTGCTCTTACATAGTTTTTTCTTTCTCCGTGACCATAATAATAAAACTCCATGTCGTACAATGAATTATGATCCAGTCTCACCGCTCATAACCAAGTAATTATACTTTTTTGAAATGGATATTAAGATTTACCTCTCAAGCTTTGCTTCACTCCGCTGTCAAGGTGAATTACTTGACATCTGCTTCTTAAACATAACAACAGCTTGGTTGTGATTAGACACACAATCATAATCCTGTAAGTTATAAACTAATTCAGAAATGGTAGTAGCATAGACAAAAAAATATTATTTGATTGTTGTCAAGTACATTCAATGCCTGTAGCAAAACAAGCAACAGTGAAAAATATGTATGAATATGTTATTCTGCTGATAAAATGATACTGTTAAGTATGGAGCATATGCAAATGTGCAGATAATACCAAGCAAAAGTCCTACCTCTGCTTTTAATTTTTGAAAAGGAAAGACAACAGAAAAAGGCAGAAAATAAAACAATATTTTTGTTTATCAAAAACTAAAGCTATCACTGTATCATAGTTACCTTGATATTTGTGGGCATGGTGCACAAATATGGGTAAGCACCTTACACATCACATTCAGTATACTGTTAGGGATTATTGTGAGTTGTAGGAATGAATCCCGGTAGTCCACTATGGGGTACAACACCCGTCCTGGTTTTATGACTGGTGCAGAGCAGCAGCTAGTATGTGACTGAACTAGGTGTTTCTTTGCTGGGGATGGAAGATGGCACTGTATAGCATGCCATCACTGTAATGTGCAGTTATGTAAGGCAGCTTATTATGGTATATTACATCTTATGTGTTGATACTTGGCAGTTCACAATGTACCTTAAAATGGTGCTTTACTCCACTGCATTGTGGTCCACTATCATGCCTGACTGTGATTCATAAAGAAATAAGTCATCAGGCATGAAGACAGAATAGATTTTATTACCATATTATGATATTGAGGGGCTCTAGTGCAGTGCAAACTCTGATTAGCGGGGCATCACCATTGTGACAGTCTTGGGGTAAAACAAAGTTGACTGTGGTATGAGGTTTGCCTGAACTGTAGGGGACTCTATTGTGGAATGGAGTTTTTCCTGCCACGCAACAGAGGTGTTGCATTATTTTATTTTATTATTTTATGAGTAACATGCTAGCAGGGGAGGGGGATGGTTTTACCCATGAGTGGCTTCCAAGGTTTACTCTATTTGGAAGAGATCACATAATAGTTTTGTACCATTTATGAATTGCAGACAATTGGGGCATGGGATCATTAGCATGGGAAATTGGTGCTTAAACTACTGTCATTGTGCAGTGACACAGGATTGTGCAAAAGGTCTTTCCCAATTGCACAATGACCTTGATAAATTGCAAAGGGCTTTTGAACAGCATTGTGTGGCACTTCAGTACTACTTTACTGTCCTTAGCTATATCCATCCAAACCTATTTTATAATAATTGTTTCTACTCCCATTTTAAGATGTGTATTTTATAATTATTATTTGATCCTATGTAAAAGTCATAGCTGAAAAAAGACCCTGGTGGTGGTGCATTCCAATAATAAACAAAATAGCAATCATACCATTTTGAAGTAATACAAACAGGGTATTTTTTAAAGCAGTTAATTGGAAAGGACTAGTCAGATTAGAGGAGCCAGAAAATGGAGATGGTGAATAGTCAGCACACTTCATGGGTTAACTGCTCCTTGGATCTGTGAAAGTACTTCCTTGAAGACAGGGCTGTAGACATATCAAATGGATTGCAAGAAATTGTGATAGAAGGAGACTCCATGGAGGCATTCAGAAAGGTCCTGGACAGAGAATGGGAGACAGATCAGCAGGGATGGAAGGCAAATAGAATGCTAAATGCAGACTAGACAGGCTAATTGCTTTCTTCTGTCATCAAGGAAATGTAATACAACATCAATGAACTCACTGGTATTATAAGCTCAGAAGCTTTATGGCATGGCATCCACAGTCTTTTGTTCTGGAATAGATCATTTATATCTTATGCATGTATTAAATTTGGTTTTCAGGCAGAGTAATGGTATCTTTATACATTTTTGCTCTGAGAGGTTATATGACATTGACTCGGGTAGAAGATCTGTGGTAAGTGCACAGTCCATTTTGACAAGACAAAATGAGCTCTGATAGCTCAAAGGTTAGCTTATATAATTTGTAGGTAACATTGGATTTAGTATTTGTATCTATTAGATTCTATTAGGTTTACACATATGCTTGCATACTAATTAATGCAGTCAGTTTATAACTGCATTTCTGTATTCTTATGTTAATACAATACTGTGTTTCTGAATCACATAGTGTAGGATATATTTTTCAGGTGCATTTCTAGCTGACACTAAATAGGTAACTTAATGGTCTTCCATTATGAGAGCTGAATAAACTCCAACAATCTTGCTTCCTTGACCTGTAGGGAACAACAGATAATGATTTCCATTGCAGATGGAGAAGGAGGCAAATTCAGTTAGATGATCAGTGAAATGTTACTGAATCAAGACAGAGTTTAATACAGTTTGTTTCTACCAACCAGAGATAAGAATGCAAATCATGTGGAAGGGCATACCTTGACCAAAATAATAGAGTTTACATATTATTAAAAGTTTTTAATTAGGTATTAGGTATGCTTCTTAGTATTGTTAACATTTTGCAGATTTGAAAAAATACATTTTGTTGCATTGGGAAAATATTTTTGGGTTCTACATGTAGTCCATGTTAATCAGTGTAACAATTTAACAAACATAACTGCCTTTGGCGTGGTCTGTTATTAAAAAATATAGACTTCTTTACCACATGTTTTGGTTATAGGCTTGCACTACAGTCATCCCAATAGTAATTCTCCTATTATCCTGTGGCAGCTGCTGTCCTATATCACATTAACTACATACTACATACGGCATGTAGTGGCACCATATCTCCCTTGAAGTCCTTCTTTGTTCCTTAGTGATTTCCTTAAAGTGATTTGGAGAATTTGTAAACTTGACTCTTGTCCTATCAGATTCTTATGTCTTGTCTGGAGTTTTTTGTCACCTCTTATGCATTAGATCATTGCCTCGCCTATTAAATCAGCAGTCTTACCAATATTTATGTAGGAGACCTTAGTCATGATTCTTAAGAAACCTGGTTTGGACCCCAACAGTCTTAATAGATGCTGCCCCATCTCAAACCACCCGTTTAGCAGTAGGATTATTGAAAAGGAGATATATTAACAACATAGTTCTCATCTTAAGGCACTAGTCACCTTTTTTCTATTTCAGTCTGGATAATGGACTTGACATTGTACTGAGACTTCCATCATTAGTTTTTAATGATGTCCATTAGGTGTGACAGCAGGTAAACTATTCTGTTTTGGTCTTCCATGTTCTTTCATTGGTTTCTGACATTTTTGTTTTTGGGACACTGCTGAAACTACAGAACTGTGGTATCTCAGGAGTCATATTAGAATGTTTGGCATCTGCCTCACAAGATGCTGCCAGCAAGAGGTTTTTGGAATTTACAGCACCTCTTCCCATCCACTGGACTGTGGAGTTCCACAGATTAGTATTCTGTGTCACATATTTTTCACCATATGCATGTTCAGACCCCTCAAATGCCCACACTTGCGGGAACATTACTATTTTCAGGCCTAATTTACTCCTGCACATGATGCACCTATTTTTGTGGTATGTCCCTATTTTCAGGCTTGATTTACCTATTCACACAATTTTCTGCCCCTCCCCACCCCACCCACCCAATGTTTTTGAAGCTGCCTGGTATGCAGAAAGCCGTACTATATGACCAACATATTAGTGGAACCAAACATTTAAAGAAAGATAATGGACATCTTATATCTCCCTTTTCCAGAAGTAAAAATAGATGACCATGTGTGGTAGAGTCTTGCTTTAAAGCCCATTAAAGTTTACAGATTTGACACTTTCACTTTGATAATATACTTATATTTTTCCATTATTTTTGTCTTTTAAACATGTTTGAGTAGTATCCCACATTCCTACTGGAAGTGAGAAGAATTATGTGCTAATTGGTATTCAGATTTTGTGCTACTTAGATGTCCATATTTTTGGCTGCAGTGCTCTACCATAGCAGTCATGAATTCCTTCCTGGAGAATCTGGAATGCATCCATCAAGGGATGATTCATAATTAGCTTAAACTCAATACCTCCAATATAGCCATTTTTGTTATCCATGCCACACAAAGGAATTCAAAATTCCTGACTCGAGAAACTAATATTTTCTATAGTGTTGGCATGGATTTGTGTCTGAGGTCAATCATCTTGGGGTAATCCTTGAAGACAAGCTTACAGTTAAGGACTAAGTGTCAACTGTTATTGAATCCTTATGTTTCCATTCTAGGATCCTTCTTCCATCTGAGGAGCTGCTGTGTCTGTTTATGTCCTATTATATCCCTATATTAGGGCTGCTAAGTCCAGAATGTGACTACTTGCAGCTAATGCAGAACTGCACTTCTCATCAAAAATTGGTACCCATCATTACAATATCTTGCTTGTACTTCAGAATCCTCACAGGTAACATCTTGACCTTGAATTAAAACAGCACTCATTTCAACCAGGATAACCAGATTGCTAAGAGGTGAATCCCATACACAACTAAAATGAGTGAAAGGGTAACAGAGCCAATCTAAACACCAGCCCCCTAAAAAAACTGTTATTAATCCTTAAAATAAAAATGGTTGAGTGTTTTCATCCCTAAAAACTTAGAGGACTTCAGAAGCAAAGGGACAATGCTGCATTTCAAATGTATAACTTTAGCATCAATATTACAAAGTCAAAACATTAGAAAGCTATGAATAGGTCAATGACTTATTTACTATACTCTGTACAGAAGTATAAGAAATGTATAATAATAAATGCAGGTAGATGACAGTATTACATTGGAGAAAGTTTATCAGCATGGGTATTTTTATTTTCAGTCAGTCACAGGAGAAAAAACATTGCTTAAGGATCAGTGTATAACACTTCACCAATCATAAGATTTTTTAATGATTCAGTAGTGGTTTCTCAATGTGTAAATAACTACTGGTATATTATTTTGGTTAACTTCACTACCACCTTTTCCAGGAGTGGATCATAATATCAAGTTATGCAAGATAAATTTTTGTTTGACTTGGTGCCCTTATGGCTATGAGATAAATATTCTGTTAGCATTTTAAATGGTTTACCTTCATGTGTGCATATTGCACAAGGGCGAACAGCAATTGTCCGAAAGGCCATTTGCAAAGTTTGCAAACGCTGAATGGAAAAGGTTCGAATGTGGCAATGAGCAAATGCACATTGACATTCGCTCATTGCAGATTTGGCATTTTGGGGCAGATTGTACTATAATGGGGACTGGAAAATGGTCCCTTTTCCTACTGTAGTGCGATCTTAGAGTTAGAATATTAAAGTAGGGGGTATGGGGGACACAGCCCCCCACATGAGGGGGTGCAATGGGGGCTTGCCCCCTTGCTTTATACATCATTACATTTGTTTTTTGACATTTGTGTTAAAAAATCAGCGAATCTGCTTTTCAATTTGCTGATTTACAAACGTAAAACTGTCGCTGTTTTGATTTTCGTGGTTACAATTCGCTCATATGAGCAATCACACCACTTTTGTAAAGGTAAACTTTTTAAATGCCTGTGCTTGCATTAAATATAATTTAATAGCAATGAACTTTAATAAGAATACATTAATTATAGTGGTATACCTTATAAGATCAGCTTCTTTTCTGTTTAAAGTTATTTTTAGACACAGTTCTAAAAAATTGCTTAGACATTTAAGAACATTGTGTGTAAGGATCCAAAAATAATATTATGTTTAGTACACAAAAGATACCATATAGCCATGCCAGAAAATAAAGCTGAGTCACATGGTGGCTCAGTGGCATGTGCTTCATCCTCATAGTGCTTCTTTCCTCACATCAGTTCTTAAATGGTGTGCCTTCTGGCAAAATTTACCCATAATGGAGAATGTATGCAGGTGAATGAGTCCCGTGATTTGAGTGGGAATTTTTAACTACTGGCTTCTAACTGACACATTGGAAAGCTTCAAATCCCCACTAAACCCAGTTAAATCTGAACACTGATTATGTGAAAATGTACACCATCACACGATACCAGCATATAAACATCTGCATTGATATAGCTGTACCATGTAGGAACAAGCACAGGGCAAACCCCAGAAACAAACGGGTTCCTATCACACAGTCGAACTTGTACAAGTTCAAACCGCATATGGTCGAGACCCTAAGTTTGAACTTGTACAAGTTTGAGCATTTAAACAGAAATCTCTGTAAGGGGAGGTTTCCATTCATTTCAATGTGGCTCAATCTTGGAGTTGGTATATTTAAGTAGCGGGAGGTGGGGGGGTGCAGCCCACTACATGGGGGGTGCAGGAGGGCTTGCCCCCCTGCTTACAACAGTTTGTTTTTTACTTTTTTTTTTTATCACTAGTTGAAGTTTTGTAACTTTGAATGGAATGGTTTGAACATTCCGTGTTTGAAGTTATAAAACTTCGACTATGTGATATAGACCTGAAACAAACCCACATGGTGGAACTATAATATTAACAAGCTTTACAACAAAAGGAAAATAATTTTGACCAAGGTAAAAAGAGTAATTCCCAGGATGTTAGAGCCCTTTTCACTGAAATAAACAAACAACTCATAGCTACCCAAGCCAAAGATAATCATATAACCTTTTTTAGCTATGTTCATAATCTCAGTAGAAAAATGCAGCAATGTGCTGAGCTGATTGTGAACAATGTTACCTACAGTGAGGCTGAAGATATAGCAAACTAACTGGCTCATAAATTTAGCTCTAAATTACCCCTCTTTCCCCTCCGTTTGTCCTTCAAGATACCTGAAGCTGGCTCGCCTCCAGCTATCACATAAACCAAGTCCTAAAAGTGCCTTCAAAAGCTAAAAATATCAAATCAGTGGGTCCTGACAATATCCCTAGATGCATCTTAAATAGCATGAAGCACGATTTTTAGCCACACCCCTAACAATACTATTAAATCTTAGCCTCCATACAGGTTTAGTGCCAAGTGAATGGAGATCAGCTAGAGTCATTCCCCTGCATAAGGGAAGACCTTCCACAGACCCAGGCAATTACAGACCCATAAGTCTAATCAGCCCCATATACAAAGCCATAGAAAGATTTATTATGGAACTAATCAATCAACACATAGAAAACCTCCAAACAATGGATCCGTTTCAGTTTGGCTTCATCAAGGGCAGGTCATGCTTACTCAACCTGGTGGACTTTTTGAAAGGGCCACTAAAGCAATGTACAAAGGCAAAATGATACATACCACATACTATGACCTAGCCAAAACTTTTGACATAGATCCCCACTCAGGCACAGTAGAAAAGCTAAGTAAACGAGAATAAACCCCAGTGTCAACTGGCTCACAGATGGGATTCAGGAAATCAAAATAGTGGAAGTTACTTCCAAAGAGAGACCAGTGGAAGTTACCTCCACATACAGAACAGTCATCAGTGGAGTCCTCCAGGGTTCTGTACAGGAATGTCTCCTGTTTGGCCTCTACTTTTCTGAAGGGCTCTGGCTAACTAAATCTATAGATGATTACAACCTAGAAGCAGTCACTGAATCCTCAAATGACTTAGCCAACCTGCAAGAAGGTTTGTCCAAATAAATAATTGATGCTAAAATCATGAACTGAAACTAAATGCAAGAAATTGCATTATTGTATCCTTTAGGAAGTCATCAACCCCAGGAACCTACCACGTTTACAATATTCTTCTAAGAGTTGGCCTAATTGTTTGGGATTTGGTAATTTATGTGAACAGTGACCTAACTTTTGACCAACATGTGTCCATTGTTTTAAGAAAGCCCTTCTATATTGTACATTTTGTAAACAATAGGATTGTGTATAGATCTAGGGATGCCTTTGTCCCCCTTTACTCGGTCCTTATTAGGCCAATCATTGCTTATAATGTCCCCTTACTAAAAGGATACATGGCCTGAACAACATGTCTTATATGGAGCAACTCAAAGCCCTGTCACTATGCTCTGCATCCTACAGACTGGTTTAGTTATTGTATACAAGTCATCTTCTGATTCAGTACTGATGGATTTACTGCACATCAACAAGTCAAAGGGCATCAGAAATACTTAGTATATGGATCTAAACCTTTTCTCCAACATCAACAGAATGATTTGGACCAACAAGTATATCTTGCATGGGATACTGCTGCACTGGAACAGACTCCCCATCCACATAAAACAACATTCATCCCTTTTCATAATCAAGAGCAACTCAGATTTATGGATGGAAAAAAAAAAATTAAAACAGGACTGCTCCCTGTACTACTATGGATATTGGCAGCTCCAAAATACTTTATCCCATGCATGGGTCCCCTCAAATTATCTATAGTATGATCTTAGTTATTTGCATTACAGGTAATATATTATTATCAACCTTGGACACGCACGTAGATAGGTTAATCTGAGAACAAGTAACAAAAATAGCTAGGCTTAAAATGTGAGGGCAGCTAGACCAGTACTTACCTGTAAACCTAAGAACCTATAAATACCAAATCTCTTGTGGAAACTAAAAATAGTTAAAACATTTTCTCACAAAAGTAATGTGCTCTGAGAAGAAGACGTAAGGTATTTTAGTTTATATGCCTTTGTATTTGTGAAGGTACTGCAACTCATACCGATCACAGAATAACATTCTGAGGCATGGAGACAAGCAAATAAAGTGAACTATGCGGAACATTAAATATTGATAGAAACCCACTGTTTTATAGTGTTCTTACATCCAGTATCAAATCAAATCGATTTTATTTGAAATATAAATCCTGAGTGGAGAATAAACAGTTTACTTTGTTTAAAGCAAAGTATTGCAGTGGTATTATATGAAATTGAAATATTTTAGTAAGAGGCCTGTACTAAATGTGAAACATTATTTTCTTAAGTATAGACTGCTGTGCTTTGTCTCATACTAAATGTTTCAGGTAGCTGTGTATAACATGTCTGACTATCACTGCAAAGACATTCTAAATCATTCTATTCCACATCAGCTCAGCACAAAAGTTACAGATGCAATCACATGCAACATGCTCCTCTTCTACTTTGTTAAGAATGAAGAGTTTTAAAGATCTATTGAAATTACTTTCAATAGTATATTTTTAATGTATATTCCAGAATTTCATGGTACCACAAATGAGGCTGAATGCCATGCATGGAAGGCATAATTTATTTATTATATTCTAATTTTTTTATTGGTTAATTGGTACATTCTTTAGACACAAGTTCCTATTTTCAAGGGTGACTTAATAGTACTGTCTCACTAAGTGACTTGCTAAAAGTCACACAGTAAGCAAAGAGGGACACATGGAATCAGGCACAGGATTACAGAATATCTCACTTACTTCCAGCTCATAGCCTTAATTGTTTGTGTCTTTTGGCTTTTCCCGGTTAGGGGTCGCCACAGCAGAACTCCGATCCGTTAATGATTGGCAGTAGATTTTTACATGCTGGCTTGCCGAGCCTAATGCACAACCTTCAACGAAGGCACGCCCATTCACGCATGTCGCCACACAGAAGATGCTCTAACTGAGAATCGAACGGGCAACGTCTAACTGTGAGGCGACAACGCTACCACAGCACTGTTTTGCAGTAAATTGCTGCATCACCACCATCGGTTACTAACCCTTTTAGCACTGATTCATGTGCATATATCATACATTCATACACTTATTTAAAGCATGTGCTGTGATGCATGTTTCTGATTGTTATAACATTTTATTTGAGTCCTGGGTGAGGCAGTTTGTTGATGGGCTCTTCTCTTCTCCCTTGCATATTGTGCAGGGACAGTGTTTCTGCATTTAGTTATGTATTTGACCCATAGTGAGCCTTGTATGAGTAATGGAAGAAGGTTAAGAATGCTAGTCATCTTTTAGCTGCATAAATTGCTTAATGGTAAGACCAGCCAGAACTGGGCTCTAGGTTCAAGTACCCATTGAGTAATTTACTTTTTTATGCTGCAGTCTTTGTCTTTGACCATGGTTTGCTAATTTTCTGTTTGATATACCTGTTATCTTAGCTCTGGTTCAGAGAGGTTATTGACAGACTCTTTTCATTCTCCCTCTTTCATTACGTAGGTATTTTGTTTGGGAGATGTTGTATTTCTGTATTACTTAGTTCTGAGTCATTCTTGGAGGTGGCTGAAAGCGGTCCGGAAAGCCAATCTATTTATACTGTAAAAACAGTTTAAAAAGTGTGTGTGTGTGTGTGTGTGTGTGTGTGTGTGTGTGTGTGTGTGTGTGTGTGTGTGTGTGTGTGTGTGTGTGTGTGTGTGTATGTGTGTGTATTTATATATGTATGTAAATATTATATACATATATAGCTATATCTATATCATCTATACCTAATCTCTCTCTCTCTCTCTCTCTCTATATATATATATATATATATATATATATATATATATATGTATATATATATATATATATATATATATATATATATATATATATATATATATATATATATATATATATATATATATATATATATAGATTCACTTTATATCCTCGAAACATTGAAATGTCAAAATTCAGTATTTCAAAGCTATAAAGTTGAAAATTTAAAACCACAAAAACTCAGAACCGTGAAATTCAAAATCTTGCACACCGGAGATTTTGAATTTCATGCTTCTACTCCCCACACACAAACACAAGCTCTCTACTACTGCACCCCCCACACCCCCCTACTTAAATATTCTTACTCAGAGGTCCCACTACATTCAAATACACACAAAACACCACCACACAAGCTACATTCTCCTCGCACACACACATCACAGCAGCAAAACACACTGACACACACCACAGCCCCTACCCAAAACTGTTAACAAATGAACACTTACCTGAATCCATAACCACAGCGAAACCTCAGTAGTGCAAAATTCAAAACCTCTGGTATTCGAGGTTTTGAATTTCACGCTTCTGAGCTTTCGCTCTTCTCAGGATTCCAGTTTATGGGCTCGAAATACTGAATTTAGATATTTCAATATTTCGAGCTTCTAAAGTGAATATATATATATATATATATATATATATATATATATATATATATATATATATATATATATATATATATATATATATATATATATATATATATATATATATATATATCTATACATATACATAAACCTATTTATAAAATGTGCACTGCTTCTTTTGTTTTCATTTGTCTATTTATGTATATAGTATATGTAGCAGGAAGAGAGAATTCTCATACTATGGCTACTCATCAACTGCTTTAATAATTTAAGAGTAGAGCAGCTAAATATTGTAACCTGGAGGATCTGGTATAGGTCTAAGTTGAAGCACATGTTCCTTTAGGGCTCTTCTTTTAAAATTTGATATGGGCATCTGCATGCAAAGGCTTCTAATTGTTATAGAATTTTAGCTGAGTTCTGGTTCAGTGAGTTTGTTGATGCAATCTTGTCTTGCCTTCTTTGTCTCATTACTTGATAAGGTGTACAGTTGCTTCTATACGCGTTTCATACTGAGTCTTAGTTGTATGTGAAAAAAGGTTTGCAGTTAAGCCCACTTACTTTGTAAACAACAAAAATCAATAGCTAAAATATAAGTAAATGTGAAAATAAATGTGTAGTTGCACTTCTGTCCTAATGTGTCTGTTTGTGTGGCTTGCACATGCATGAAGGAGAGATGAAACTTCAAAATATCTAGTCAGGTGCTTCAATAACTTAATAGTCGTGTAGCTAGAAAAGTGATCAGGAAGGTGTGCATAGGAATCCTAACTGAAACACGCAGTTGGTTTAATTTGCTGTCTTTCCAGACTTTGTATGTTTTCTTATTGGTAGATTAGCTTTCAAGTGTTTAATTTTGCCTGTATTTAAGGCTCACATTTGCGCGAGTTTGTGCTCAATTAACCGGAGCTGCTCTGTTTACCATCTTTTGCCAGAGGTCCAGAGAGTTTTTGCTGAAATCCAAGGCATCCAGGGTTAAAAAGAAAATAAGTATATTTTGTGATTCGACTGCACTTTTTAAACTATATTTCATCTAGTTACTGCATTATTTCTGCTATTTACTGTTTGTAACTGCATCATTTTTTGCACTTGATTTCAATTGTACGGTTAGCCTAGATAGCATAGTCTAGATTCAGATCTGCTGAGTCTAGCCTGTTATTGATACATTTGTTCACTAAACCAGACCAGCCATTTTACATTAAGAAGGACTCCCACACACCCTTCAGGCAGAAGAGTGAAGATCCAGCCTTGTCTGAGCTGACGATTGCTGTAGGAGGGTTCATTGTGTGCTTTACTATTGGTAGATTAGCTTAAAGGTGTTTCATTTTGCCTGTATTTAAGCCCTGCGTTTGTGGGGGTTTGTGCACCACTCGGTGGGGGGTTACCAGTGCCCTATATAGATGCAAATGCCT
Source organism: Protopterus annectens (assembly GCF_019279795.1). NCBI lineage: Eukaryota > Metazoa > Chordata > Ceratodontiformes > Protopteridae > Protopterus > Protopterus annectens. The sequence goes on from NC_056737.1 coordinate 1,855,469,374, forward strand.
TGAAACACAATGTTTTCACTAGACAGCTGCCAGTGGAACCCTCTAAGCTTCCCTGCTGCACTACAGGCACCTCAGTTGTGCACTGAGCAGTGTAGCCACACTTATCATCCCTAGCCTTCAATAGGACAACTAGCCTTCAATAGTCCCATTGCAAAAACTGGTCAAACTAGTCCACTCCCTTCCTTAATAGTACATATGGTAAAAAGACATGTTACAATGGACAGGCAGTTTCCCTTCATTTCTTAGGCCAGCCTGACTGACATGAGCATCCTGAAGCAATGTAGCAATTGCCTCATGTATACTGACAACCACTTATTTGTAAAACAAACAAATATCCTATGTGAGAGATGCATTTACACTATGAAACTGGAATTGATTCTCTCACTTAACAACAAACCGAACATCAGACAGGTTGTCAGCACACACACTTCACCTCTCACACAAGATAAGGTCATGACACATAAACCCACTTATGAGGAGGTACTCACTAGAAGTCTACCAAAAGATCAGAGGCCTCCCAAATGTAAACCACTTGCACACACTGTTATGCAAATAGAAACCTCTACACATAACACATAAACCAGTGTCTCAGCAAATTAACCCCTAAGTCAAAACACCTGAAAAACTAATGTCTTGGTTATAGGCGACTCCATAGTGAGACACAGATTTCCCCCTCACCAGGCTGGACAACGAGAAGGTCGCAGTCAGCTGCCCGTCAGGTGCCAGGATCCATCAAATCATGCACACACTCAAATCACTCAGCAACAAGTACCATTATGACTCTGTCATAGTCCATGTTGGGGTGAATGACTTGAGACATACCTCTCTGAACTATATGAAGAGAAACATGACTGAACTCTCAGATTATGTGTCCCAGGCAGGTATGACCCTAGCCCTAAGCAGCATTTTACCTTCACCCAGGATGATACCACAATATAAACAACAATGATTGACTTCAGCATTTGGCTTAGCTTCTGGTGTCAGTCCAGGGGGATTCAGTATCTGTCATCCAGGGAAGGCATGGTCAACAGGCCACATTGCTTTGCCAGAGATCGCCTGCTCCTGTCTTCCCTAGGCTTTTGGATTCTGGCAAAGGTGCTTGCATTCCCATATTGCCTTTTTTAGGCAATATTAAAACAACAAAGTTTCTGGTGTAATAAAATCCACTCAAGACAAACTCAGGGTTCTGCTGCTTATTGCTAGGAGTTTAAACAGGAAACTACACTCCCTGTAAGCACTCCATACCTTGGAAGATGCTGACATCTCTGCAGTCAATGAGGCATGGTTCAAGGCCATGGAGAACACCCTGGCTGTGCAAGGCTACAATGCCTTCCACACATTCAGACCTCAAAATGAATGTGAAAGAACCAAAGGTGGAGGTATAGCCATCTTCATTAAAGCTAGGTACATCTTGAGACTGGTCAAACAGTATGATTCTCTCAAACTACTCAATGTCCAATTAACTCTAGGCAAAATACCCTACCACATCATTGCTAGCTATAGCTCCCCCACCATGAACCAGGAAAAGCACACCACCTACCTGGACTTAATGGAGTCACTTGCCATACAACCCAACACCTTAGTCATGGGAGATTTCAACTATCCTTCCATCGACTGGGTGACATACATGATCACAAACATAATCATTCAGAGGTTCCTGGAATTTGTTAATACATATGCTCTGAAACAGATAGTTTGCATCCCCACAAGGGGCTCAAAAGTCCTTGACATAGTACTCACCAACATGGGAAGGGACACTGCACCCCCCCCCCCATGTGATGCCCTTCCTGGTAAGGTTGACCATAAATCGGTCTTGTTTGAAGTAACTATTGGACATGACACCTCTATAGGAGCAAAAAAGTTTCCAAGCAAATTACAGCCTACTAAATGGTGGTATAATAAATGTTATTATTATCCCCCCACCATCACAGAGAAAAATGACTCCTGTGTAGATGTGTTTATATTATATTAACATTTGTTGACCAGGAAAGTCTGACTAGGCTCCACAGAGCCTATTTTCAGCAGAGGCCTGGGGAGAAATGCACCAGTCACATTTCTTTTGAATGTGGGAGGAAACCAGAGTAAACCCACATGAACACAGAGAGAACATGCAAACTCAGCACAGAAGGCACCCCAGCCGATAATTGAACCAGAGAGCCTCTTGCTGTGAGGCAACAATGTTATCCACTGCACCACTGCACAACATTTACTTAAGAAACTGTATAGACTTGACTGCACTTGACTGGCTCAAAAACAGGCCCTCCTGAAAAAACAAGCCACCATGGTGGACCTCAAGTATAAACAGGTTATATAACAAGAAAAAGAAACTGATGTCTAAGAACAAGAGGGAACTGACTCAGCTGAGGAAGAATTCCTTCCACAGCTTGAACAAGCAAATCAGGCATCTTGTAAAGTCCTCTAATGGCATTTACAAAGCTAAAATAGCAACCCTAGCTAAGGATAATCATAAGGCATTTTTTAACTATGCCCGAAATCTAAAAAAGAATGCCCCGGCTATGTGCCGAACTGGTAGTAGATGGTATCACTCATACTATACTGGAGGTAATTGCCAACCTGCTTGCTCACAGATTTAGCCCAAACTTCAACCCCTGTTCCCCACCAGCCATACTCCAAAGCATACCTGATACCAGTCCTCTTCCTAGTATCTCTAGAGATTAGATCATATCTGCACTCTGCAAGGCCAAAAACACAGCCTCAATGGGACCAGTTAACACACCAGGTTGCTTACTCAGCAATCTAAAACAGGACCTAGCGGATGCACTTGGTGTTTTCTTTAACCATCGCTTGAGAACTGGGTTTGTTCCAGAAGAGTTGAGAACAGCAACAGTAATCCCTTTGCACAAAGGGGGGCCATCAACAGACCCTGGGTATTATAGACCTATAAGTCTAAGCAGCCTCATCTGCAAGGCCATGAAAAGAATCTTCATGAACTTTATCAACAAGGACATAGGAGACTTTCAAACTCAAGACCAAACCCAGTTTGCTTCATTAAGGGTAGATTATGCTTATTAAACCTAGTAGACTTCTTCAAGAAAGTCACCAAAGATCTGGGTGAAGGTAAGACAGTGCCTACCACTCATCTTGACCTAGACAATGCATATAACACACTCCCCCACTCAGGTATCATTGAGAAACTCTCCAAGTTGGAGATTAACTCTTACATCACTAAATGGGTAGCTAATTGGCTCACTGACAGAACATATACTGTCAAAGTTGGAGACTCCACCTTTACCAATAGACTCATCACCAGTGGTGTACCACAAGAATCTGTGCTGGGCTCTTTACTGTTTGGAATCTATTTCATGGAAGTCCAGGCTAAAGTAGATGGCCTCTGGCTTACCAAGTTCGCTGATGATTTCAGATTGGGTGCAATCATTGAGACCACAGAGATGTTAACATATTACAGGAGGGGCTAACACAGACAAATAATTGGTGCCAAAGCCACAGTCTAAAACTAAATAGAAAAAAGTGCATTATTATTCCCTTTGGCAAACCAGAATTCCCTGATAATTACAATATTGACAACATCCCTCTAAGTTCAAACCCAGTGGTGCAAGATCTGGGAACACAGGTAGATAGCAATCTGAACTTCGACCACCAAGTTTCCACAGTGGTAAGAAAAGTCTTCTATGTTGCACATCTCATAAGTAAAGGCATTACATCCAGGTCTAAGAATCTTATAACTTCATTGTACTCCACCCACATCAGACCATTAATAAAGAATAATGCTCCCTTTTGTGGTTACCTTACCAGACAACTGCAGCAGCTTTTGAGACTGTATAGGTTTGTCACCAGGAAAATACAGGGCCTCCAAACCATGATTTACACAGATAGACTAAAAGCACTGCCACTCTACTCTGTATCATATAGGTTGCTGAGAGGTGCCTGGCCAAAAGGGCAGTCTCTGACCCTACCTGATGGAAATACTGCACATCTGCAAGTCAAATGGCACAAGAGTCACTCGCTCTAGGGATCTTAACCTAACATGCTGAAGGGACAGATATATCTCTCAGAGATTGCTGCTCCTTTGGACTAAACATCTAGTTCACATGAAGCAGAGCTCCTCACCAACCCTTTCCAAGTACAACCTAGACAAATGGATGGAAGACAGCAAATTCAACCCAGGGGTACCACCCATTTCCCTCATGGACAGGGGTAGTTGGTGTTGATCATAGACTCACTCTGTGAATTACTTCCATCTAACCAGACAATTAGGGGAACTCAAGATTAACATAGCTAAGCTTGTAAGGGCTATAGGGATGCTATCATAATTACCTCCTATGAATCTATGATAAAACATTAATTTAAACTCTGGTTTCATGAGTTTGTTGATGCACTCTCTCCTTCCCCCTCTTTGTCAGACTATTTGATGTGTTAGGGAGGAAGGCGTTCCTGATTTCTGTATTTGCTCCACAGTGACTATGGGTTGTGGGTAAATAGGGATCTGGGGATCAGACCATTTATCTGGTTAAAGAGATAAATACTTAAAATGCAGTATCTCTCTCTCTCTCTGTATACACACACACACACACACACACACACACATATATATATATATATATATATATATATATATAAATATATATAAATATATATATATATATATATATATATATATATATATATATATATATATATATATATATATATATATATATATATATATAGCACCTACTTGGGACATGCTTTTTACAGTGGACTACAAGCAAATACTAGGTGCACACCCTAAAATTACCTACAAAAAAGGTGACAATTTGAGAAATATTTTTGAGAAAAGCAGTAGTCAGGATGAACATCATAGACTTTCAAAGATGTCTAAGTGTGGCAGTTATAAATACTACAAATTCATCAATGATGAGCCATACGTTAAAGTCAAAAGTTTTGACAAAACCATAACGTCTAGGAGTTTGTAACTGTAACACTAAGATGATAGTGTACATTGCAGCAAGTATAGCATCTCTTGTGTTCTGTATAGGCAAAATGATTAAGACGTTTAAAGAATGTATATATGAACATGTTTATGAGATCTAAAAAAAAAAAACAAATTGACCAACTCTCTTTATAAACACACACTTGAATGCCCTGGTTTTGATAATTTTTTTATTTTTTTGTGATTGATAGAGTTTGTGTTTCAGAATGGGGAGGCAGTGGTGAATTCTTACTAGAACAAAAAGAGTTAGAATGGCAAATAATACTGAATGCCACTATTAAGCCAGGATTGAATGAAATGCTTTCTGTTAACAGTGTTCTGAAGTATAGATTCATTCACTATCCTTCCGTGCAGGACTAGCTTAGTCCTGCACGGAAGCGGCTGTTTAGGAGCAGGATGGCAGCGTGCCATGCATATTAATGAAGGCGCTCTGCCTGAGCTCTTAATCTTACATGAAGAATGTAAGAGTGCAGGGGGGCCTGTCTGAGGTAGAGCTCTCAGAATATACACACCCCTGCAATAAAGAACAGCAGAGAAGTCATAAAAGAATGAGCAAGACTGCTCATAGGTGTACGCATACCCCCAGCAACATCCCCAAACGTGTACAAGAGCAATAGTTAAAACAACAAATATAAAGATTTTTTTTTTTATGAAACAGATTAAATTTAACTGTAGGTACGTGGGTTTGCCCGTTGCTTAGCTACGGTTAATGCAGCTTAAATGGCAGAAGAGGATAAAAAGCAAGATATATTCAAATGAAGTAGTACAGCAATAGTGTAGTGGGCAGAGCATTTGCCTTACAAACAGTCATTTGCGGTTCGAGTCCCACTGCAGTACATTGCATTTTCCTTGTCAAATCACTTTATGACCAATATGTTTAGTTGTATAACCTACTAAATAACATATATTTGTGAACTGGAGTACTGCATTAAATGCAGATGTGAGGTGTCACTGTCATAATGTTGCAAAGTCCACAGATAATACATGTGCCCAATACAGTATATGTACACAGGAATCAGCAATACAAATGGAAGGTAAAATGTGTAATGAATGATAACTTCATACAGCTTCCAAATCCTCCACCTTCCCAAGAACCATTAGGCATTACTGTCTAAATTAGTGCAGTGGTAAGCGGGAGTAAGCACTAGTAAGCAAGTGTAAGCACTATTAAGCAGTAGTAAGTGGGAGTAAGCATATGTAAGCACTAGTAAGCAGGTTTAAGCCCGTTTGCATGGGGGTAAGCAATACGCACACAGGTTAAGCAGTATTGAAGCTAACTCTCTGTAAGCATATTTAACCGGAAGTTAGCATTGCTTACCCTTGTGCAAACCCACTTACAAGTGCTTAAAAGTGCCTTAATCACTCTGCATCCAAGAGCTGCTGTTCTGCTCAGCAACAAAATAAACAGCCTTTGCAGGTCTTGAACCCAGGACCCTATACACTATAGTTACAGTAGTTAACCACTAAGCCATCACAGCAGTACATACAACTGAGGTATCACCAAATAAATCCTCACTATGGTAAAATCAAACTGAAAATGTGAAAAGAATTTATATACAGTCTTATGTTCTATAATCCACTACATAACATAAATATGTGAACTGGAGTACTGAAGTAAGCCCAGATGTGAGGTGTAATTGTAATAGAGTGTTGAAGTCCCCTATTAAACACAAGGACCCCATGCAGTGTACATACACATGAATCATGGATACCAGACATATATATAACATGTAATGAATAATAAATCAATGGCAAAAAGCAAATATAATGCAAAGTAAATATTAAGCAATGCTAAGCATTGCACAGGGCAGCTTAGTAGGTGTAAGCAATGTGTAGGCCAGCTAACGCAATGTGCCCAGTGGTATAGCCCTTTAAAGAATGCCAGCCTTAGGTAAGCAGGTTTGCCCATAGCTTAGCCTTTTTAAAACCTTCTAATCATGGCAAACTGCAGGAAATGAGCCCTATTTAAACCTAACAAGCAGGAATACATCTCATAACTGGTTGTAGCTTTCCCTTGCAGGCACCATATCTGGAATGGGAAAAGGAGTGCGCTTTTGGGCACAGCGCTGGGGCATCCAGGAGTCCAGAGTCATGGCAGGGCTCCTTGTCAAAGACCATGAGCAGAGACTGTTGCAGGGCCAGTACCAGGTTCCCAATATAAAGCAGAAGCCTGGGACTGTCTCGCCTGTGACCTCACCAGTGCTGCTGGCATACCCTGAACTGGTGAGCAGGTCAGGCATCACTATGCTGACCTGAAGCAGGGAAAGGGGGATCTCTTGGATCAGTGGATCCAAGAGGCTAGGAGGACAGGGCAGGTCCCAGTAGTGTGTAAGTATCACTCCACTACCTGTTTAATAATTGCCAGGTCATGTATATTATGGATAGGTATGGCTAAATATTCCTCTTATGTCCTTCACAGTGGCAAGTGAGTGGGCTGTGAACCAGGAGGCCCATGGCTGTCATTTGGAGAGGTTGCGACTTGAGGAAGGTTAGTAATTATTAGTAAGTTAGTTGCCTGTATAAAACCTGTACTGTTTAACGCAAGTACTGAATACACCAGAGAATATGGCAGGAAGAGTCTCATATAGGTTGTATGTAAATAAAAGCATAATAGCCTGACAAAGAAGGTCTAACTGCTGGACTGCATGTGTTTACTCTGGTATCATATGGTAATGTAGATTTGCTATCACTTAATAGTACTGTTGTACTAAGCACTGTTACCCACACTGTGCAACATAAATTAAAAATGTGTAGAAATGTCTGTATATGACTGGTGTAATCCCCAGAGGTCAGCTAGTACAACTGGGATTAGACACATAGACAGAAAACAATAAAAAGACAAACAGCAAAATCCAAATAGCAAACACAACTGAGATGTGAACTGTTGTATTTTTAGCACACACAGCCATGTTCAAATCCTGGGAGTGGTAGTAGTCTGCACACAGAATCATACCCCAGAACTGTACAGATATGTCCAGAATGTCCAGTATATTGGCCCATATCTGCTGACTGTCACACTGTCCCCCTAGGAAATCACTGGGGTGATCGCAGATGTTTAGGCAGCAGACAGGAAATACAACTGGTTGTCACACATCTATAAAAACAAACCTGTCGCACTAGCAACTCCCCAAAATGTTATGAGAGTATTAGGCCAAGTATGTCCCATCTACACCCCCATGTTGCCAAGCTGTGACCAGAGTGTGTACAGTAACAGAGTGAGATGTAAGTGCATAATACTAATGTGAAATCTGGTACTTTGTGTGGTAACATTTGGATAGTGCTAACAAACATTGCTCCCACAGGTCCATCAGATACGAACACTGTGGCTAGAAATAAAAGCTTGATACCATGTACTGGTACTGTTTACTCTGGTATTGTATAGCATTGTGAGTGTTGCAGTTGCTCTGAATAATAAGGTATCACTGATCACTGTCACCCATACTATGCTACATAATATAACTGTCTAGGAAATCCTGTATAAGAGTGTTGGAAGTCACTAAAGGTTGAAGAGGGCAATAGTCTACATATGTTCCGGTTCACCTGCATGTGGTCAAGACATGGCCAGAGTCTATGCAAAAAGAGATGGACAGGTATGTGCATAATATCAACCTGGAATCTGGGAGTATGTGTAGAAACAGTTAGTGTTAACAAACAATTCCTCCACAGGTATACCAAGTAAGAGGTGTATACTGCAGTTAAAACCAGTTCACGTATATAGTTGTCGATAGCCATATCACTATCCAAACTAAGGCAATAGGGTAGGGTAGTGCAGTAATACGTGTAAGGTACAGATAACAGTGCTGACTAGGAAAGTAGTGTGAACTACAGGAATATACTAGTTGTTAATTGACATAGTTCTCTCCCACCTCACCATATCTCCAACAATACACTAAATGCACACCTTAATTGGTATGTGATGACTTTGCTGTAATGTTGGGACATATGTCCTATTGTTTGATAATTATTTAAATCTGTTTCTATGCATGTGCTAGGTTGAAATACTCCAACATTGGTGGCATGGTGCCATCAATGTACCTGCATGCTGTTGTTATTACCACTGTGGTCCCATATATGCATGTGTTCTGTTTGCTATGCAACTGTTCCATATCTGGTGTCTGGGTTAATGGGAATATCTATGCATGCTGTTATACCTAATCCTGGAATGTGTTGACTATTACTAAACCACATATGTGGATAAACCATAAACACCATAGCACGTATGGGAATGCTGGTTCCAGCGGACCCACCTGTCCCAATATCAGCTGGCCGTGGCACCGGGCACCAGCATGTCTGGAGCCCAACCTGGGACCTCCTCGTCTGTTGGTCCTGCACCACCTTCGGGTGGAACTGCCTCAGGGGATGGGGCTCACCCCCACGATGGGAGCAGGCACAGACAGGAACCTGTCACCCATCGTCTGGTCTGGGTTGTGGTGCATAGCAAGCTTAATCAGCACTTGGAGATCTGCTATGCCAGTGCGAGGACCATGTGTCACAACTAGAGGGTCAGCCTGGCTCTCCGATTCAGCCCCCAACACAGCCACCTTCGGGGCTGTGAAGGTACAGTGGTGACTGCCCATGGGTGGGGACCTCAGTCCCACTGTTTCCACTAGGGGGCTCATAGGCTTCCGATTTCCCAACACCCCTCCCCAGCAAGGTGTTTACCCCCATATATGTCATATACCACCCCTGTATGTGTCTTGTTTGTCTTGTCTGTTAACCTACCCAACCTACCTCCCCAAATATACATACTATCCCTCCCCAGCATCCCACTCTCACCTGAAAAAAAGGGCAATCTGTTCCCCCAAAAAAAAATCTTGCCACATACATAACTGTTCATTTCTCTCACATGTCCACTGGACACATGAAATCTGGTCTAATTGGAATCACAACATATTATTGTTGTCCTCACCCCTCTCTCAGGGGTTTGAGTGCCCAAATCTACCTCCAAATTCAGTGTATATGCACAGCTATTGCTGTAGAAGAAATGGGCAGCTATGGACCTTCTCTACACCTTCCTGCACATCCCTAGCTATTTTCCCTACTGTCTTTCCCTCTTTGTGCCCCTTTTATACCACTTTCCCATCAACCCTTTTTTTCTTTTCTTTTAAAGAAATTAGCACAGGGGGAAGTGGGAGTAAGCACTTTTAAGAAGCAGTAAGTGGGTTAAACCTTGTTTGCACAGGGGCAAGCAATGTCTACACAGGTTAAGCAATTGAGAAGCTAAATCACTATATGAAACTATAACTGAAAGTTAGCAGTGCTTACCTCCACGCAAACCCACTCAAACCCGCTTACAACTGCCTAAAAGTGCCTTAATCACTCAGTATCCAACAGCCCTTGTTTTGCCCAGCAACAAAATAAACGACCTCTGCAAGGCTTGAACCCAGAACACTGCACACCATAGTCAAAATGATTTACCATTAAGCCATGTCAGGTACACATAATCCTGATGTTTTCACAAATATATCATCCAGCACAGTCATTCAACAGTACAGGAAATGTATTTAAATATGTAGATGTATGTCTGTGTGTGTATATATTTATATCTAAATAGATATAACATATATATATATATATATATATATATATATATATATATATATATATATATATATATACATATATACATATATACATACATATGCATACATCTATAGATATATATATATATATATATATATCTACATCTATATGTCTATATATATACAGCAATATATATATATATGTAAGCATAAATATATATCTATATAGGTATATACAGACATATATCTATAGATATAAAAGAGAACATAACAAAAACATATATGTCCACATGCACCGTTAATGGGGTTGAGGGGGCCCAAACAACATACGTCTTGTACGTATAGACCCCCCCCAACAGCCAAACACATCTGCCCTACAATGCAATACCAACTGTTGCAAATCCCATAATCAGGACCTGACACAACATGGGCACAGGATGTTAACAGTACTCCATCCCACCTGTATGATGTCAGGCTGGTATCAGTAACATATCATGCAGTACAGTCTGGCTACCATAGGGAATGTACAATGTGGAAGCAATCAACATTCCTAAGTAACATATACACAGACACATATATGCAGATACATATAGATATATCTACATATACAGATAGATATATATGTAACTATACATACACACATAGAGATATGTATAGGAAGATACATATGTAGAAGGTGCACACAATACGGAACAGCCACTATGCCTACAGTTGCCACCTTACCAGCTGGACACTGTATGAGCCACCCATACAAATGACAATTATTGCCTGCAAAATATACCCACAGAGAGGTTTGCATACATGGGAAAGCTTTATTTGTGTACTATTACAGTTGTATATGCTATGTCATATAGCTGTTTAGACTCTGACATACATATAAACAGAGTAATGCAACTGTGAAACAGTTATATTAATACAGTAGTCAGGAAAGATTTACATATGTTGCTATCTACTCCGAGGCCTTCAAGTAGTACAATAGTAAAGACAGACTGGGCCACAGGATAACAATCAATCAACAGTAAATAATGCAGATGTGTAGTCCAGCAGCCTATGTCTACACTCTGTACACAATCCCTAGGGGGTAAAGACCTCAGATGACACAATGGGCTGTATCTGTTACATAACAAGGCATAACTGACACCATCACAATCACACTGACAAACAGAACAGTATGTATGGCAGGAAGCGGTAGGCCTGCATTTACCCAAGTTGAATTGTATGGTAATGTACATCCAGATACCTTAAGGCAGCTTACCCCTGATACCCCCACATGTTGTAACAGCCTAGGTTAGTTATGGTGCCCCCCCCCCATAGATTGAATAATACAGGGCCATATACCACTGTTACATACACTGTCCTCTGAAATGCATAACGGCGCACATGTATTGTGTAGATGAAGCCCACACATATATGTTTGGGGTCCACAACAGCAATGGACTGATGGCAGGAATGGCAGCATGACATACTCACAGCCCACTACATAACAACCCCTGACAGCATGTCATATGTACAAAGCCTGGTATTTAGGTGGAGGACAGAGGCTGGAATACAGGCTCATATGTGAAATACTGTTGTCATACACTAAGCAAGTCACTGGTGTTACAGGATAGTCTGCAACATACCCTTAGTCAGGAATATTGTTATAGAAATCTTGTGATACCAGCATTACTTTAATCTTCCCTGAGCAGCATGGGTGAACAATCTTTTATGTGAATGCCAGTGACTAAAAACATGAATACAAAGCTGCATGGAAATACAATGCCTGGCTAAAAGAGCATCAACCAAGATAAGATAGTGCTTATGAATAACTGCTCTCTTTATCAAGGCATAATTATTAATATAAATAAATATTTATACTGAAAATAATTCCTCTATTACTGTGGTGGTGGTACTGCGGTAGCGTTGTCGCCTCACAGTTAGACGTTGCCTGTTTGATTCTCAGTTAGAGTGTCTACTGTGTGATGACATGCGTGAATGGGCGTTCCTTCGTTGAAGGTTGTGCATTAGGCCCAGCAAGCCAGCACGTAAAACTCTACTGCCAATCATTAGCAGACCGGAGTTCTGCTGTGGCGACCCCTAACTGGGAAAAGCCGAAAGACACACTGAAATAATTCCTCTAATAATCAAATGTCAGACAACAGATGCAAACTAGCTATAAGACTTCGCAGTGGTTTTTAGAATTGTTAGCTCAGCCACTGACACAGGAAAAAAATAGAATGGAAAGGTCACAACAGCCTGAAACAAGGGTCACACACTGACACACACTGATGTATTGTAACAGCAGGAATGGCTCCTCTATTAGAAGTTGTATAAAACATGTATTAATCAGTACTTTTCTATTTCTATCAAAACATTCCTAAACTATATGTGTAAAGAATGCAAATAATGTAAATTACATGATTTGTAAAATGTACATATATGCCATTAACATCAAAGAATAAGAAAATGTATATTGTTCTATTTCACCCATTATCTATGGAATGAATGACAGGAGCATATCTTGTGTCTTGCATATACATGCTGCAAAGCTGCAGACTTTATATGACGTTTTTATTAAGCATTTGTATTGTACTACTTTGAAAGTTGCAAACTTTCATTAGTTCTGAATTATTCAACAACAGTAATAATGCAAATATGAACTGCAGCTGTAATAATAATAAATAGTCTTTATCATTAGAAATGTGATAGACAATTAAGCAGTAAGAACATATGATGACAAAGTATGCTGAAGAAAGGAATGCTATATCTGTACTTGTCACTAAAAAGGGAAGAAACCTGTTCTAGTAGTAACTTTTAAAATAGTCTGCTCACAGGCAATTTTAAATAGATGTATGACCTGGTTTGGACACAGTGTATGTCTAAAGAGGCAAGGCTGTATCTTTCAAGATTGTATAAAAACCCTGTCCTCATCTATAATGTTTGTCAGTCAGTAAGCCAAACCAGATACAAGATTAAATAAACTATACTGACCCAACTGGAGATGCCTTGCTTTGCTGATCATTTATTTATCTTGTTCTTCTGACTGCCTATATTTTTTCCTTATAAGTGCAGTGCTTGTAGATATGTTTACAAATATGAAGTTAGAAACAGAAATGGATGTAGCCATGTACTTATAGCACTCAGCACACACACACACTGCCAGTGATATATCTGACATAAGACCTGTGTGGTGGACAGACAAAACATAATAGGCATACCTCTGGCCATCAAGTGGATTGGCCCACAGTTGAGAGCTATGCAGACAGACTGCATTCCAAGTTAACCTAGTACGTACACACAATCCCTGTAACACTGGTGCTATACAATGCATGCAACAACACTACTCACAATCTGTCTGTAGTTCTGGAACTTCCTACAAATATGTAGCTGGCCTGAGTGTGCAGGTTCTCTTGTAAGAGGTATTGTTACCTGCTGTCTGTAACACTGCTGCCCACACACAAGAAGGATGTCCACCTTACAGGAAAGGCAAAGGGACCACGCCCACATGATGTAGGGATTTATAGTAGTTGGTTGCCATGACAGTGGTAATTGGAAGTACTATACAGCATGCAGGTAGCAAGTGGAGAGAGAGAGAGAGAGAGAGAGAGAGAGAGACAAAAAACAAACAACAAAAAATAAATAAATAAAAATCCATCCAGAAAAATATCCAGAAGAGACATCTGTGGGTTCCACAGTCCACCTCTTGCAGGATATCAGGTTAACCTGTATTGTAGCATGCTGGAATGCCATAGGGGTGTGGGGTGGTTTACCTGCAATCTGACCTCATACTCCCTAATAATGTCAGCTTGTATCATATGTGGCACCTGTCTGTGTTTGTTCAGTAAGGCAGAACAGTGCAGCTGTGCAGGAAAGTGTTGTATGATTGTAGACCTGATGTCTGAATTGTCTGAGGTATGCATGTAGCCACACACACATATATATATATATATATATATATATATATATATATATATATATATATATATATATATATATATATATATATATATGTCCACAAATGTATGTGTACACATGTGTAGACATATATATAATATACAATATATAACATCATATATAATATCATATATATCTATATGCACATGTCTACATATATACAAACACACACACAAAACACACACACAATGTACATACAATGTAAAATATATATATTACTATACCTGCTGCTATGTGTTGCGGAGAAACAGCACAAATAGCAAAACACAGATATATATACATGCTGTCAGTGTGCAGCATGGAATGGTCATGTCACATTTGAACCCTTTTGGGAACCCCCCCATTGCCCTTGTCTGTGAAGAATGGGAATATGGAATGGGAATAGCATGGGTAAATATGGTTGGAAGTGGTGTTGGTCATAGAGGAGGACTATAGGTGAGGGGTGAGTGCATGCACAGTGGTGGGGGTGAAACACCCTGGATGTGATGGTGTGATGATATATGGACACAATGGGAACAAGCCTCCCACCCACTGCTACCCACAACAGCAGTCCACGTCCCAAAGATGCCTGGCCTGGAGGCTGAGCAGGAGGAGCACATGGACCTTGTGAATGTGTACTGTGTGCCTCAAGGTGATGTAGCGCATCTGACATGTGTCTGTGTAGCCCATGATGGAACAGACCCTGGACCTCACCTCAGGGTAGAAGATCATGTCTGTGTGTGCCCCTGGGGGGCAACATCCCCTGTGTTGGTTCCACCTGAAGGTATTGCTGGACCAGTATATGAGGAGGTCCCAGGGTGGGTCCCACATGTGATGTGGCCTGGTAAGATGGGCAGATGAGGTTGGAGTGGTGGTTCTGCTGGACAATTGTACATAAAAATGCTATTGTGTCACTGTTATAAAACATATGTGGGTAGTAATAGTCTACACAATCCTGGAACATGTCCAACAGCATGCATTGATATCCCCAATAACACAGAATTTCAGATGTGCAGCAATCACATAGCAAGCATACCACAAACATATATGGAACCATAGTGGCCCTGACAATGGCATGCAGGTGAATAGTCTGTAACAAGCCAGCAATGATAGTGTCCACACAGGGAACATGGCTACAAACACATTGCACAAAGTCTGGTACAATACAATATCTGTCCCACTGGTAGGTAAGCTGTAGCCATACTTATTGAGCTGTGTGTACAGTTTATTGTCGCTGACATGGTAGGAGGTGGGGTGACAGTGATGTGTATTAAGAACTGTGATAACCTTGCTGCATGACTTGCTCACACCTGTTTCCATCTTTATGTCTTTCAGGCAAGATGTCACATGAAAGGCTTCTAGCTTACTCAGCTGCTGAGAATGTCATTGTTGTAAATCACCTAATCCAGTACTACCCTGTCTTGTTTGGCCGGGCCGCCCATGAGCAGCAGGAGTGGACCGTCCTGTGGAACGTCCTAGTTCCCAGGGTCAATGATGTCAGACTGCACAACCACAGTTATGGGCAGGTCCGGCATAATTGTTCTGACCTACTTTGCAATGCCCATAGGCATGGTGTTGCAGTCCAGGGATCACCTCACAACAGGGGGGCCAAGCCATCGATCCCCCCTGACACATGTGGAGGAGCTCCTAGCCAGCCTCATGGCACCTTCCCATCCGCATAGCCAACAACAGCCGGACACCATAGTGGAGGTGGGTGCGCAGGTAAGGCCACAGGGCACATCAGTAGACCACTGTTGCATATACATCCACATCTATATAGGTAGGTCATGCATATTTGACATTTCATAGATATAGTTTGTTGCGGCATAGTAGTGATAAACAGATGTGCATACATGGTAGTATTGTGGACATGTACTGTTGATGTATTGTAATGCTGCACTTGCCCTGTAGCAATGCCACAGGTGTGGCCACTGACTTTGCATCTCTCACCCTCTTATGTAGGTCCCTCAGGTATACCACCAAGGCAGCAGCCTGTAGCTAGTAAGTATGGTTTATGTTGATGCTTAATCCAAAAAAGCACTGAGTTGCAAACAGCAGTAGTGCTTCCAAAAGTTTTATTCAAACATCGAATTTCACATAAACAGTGTAAAAGGTACTAACAAGTACTAGTAATAAAGGCTGCAAACGTATGAAATAGAACAATTAAATGTTAAGCACTTTTCGTCCGGATTCTATCCAGACTTCTTCAGACAACAAACCAAAGTTAAAATCCTGTTTAAATAACCTCTCCTTGTTAAACTGACCTATCAGGTCACAGTGTTCTCAGTTTAAAAGTTTTAAAGCTATATTTACTTTCGCTCAAGTGAGCGCAATTACTGCATAAAATTGTTCAAAATATTTAAAATGTAATGCATGAAATACAATACAATAATTAGCAGAAATCTGCCCGTATTATAAATCCTTTCCTTACAATAATGTATACAGTACAAACTGTCAATGATTAGTAAATAGTTATTAGTTTGATTGGCAACCATTTACTGTTAAAACATTTTTCAATTATGTCTACTTTTACATAAGTGACATTTAGATTTTAAGCTTAAAGTTGTTAATAAATTACCTGGCTACTTATAAAGTTAGTGCTATAAATACAAAAATACAGTTTAAACAATAAACCTTGTATACTATACTGTGAGTAACCCACTATTTCTTTGTTGGATTCTACCTGACCTGTCTTCTGACACGCAAAACTCGTGCTATGTTATGAAAGTTCTTACAACAAGCTATCTATCTAAACTGAAATATGTATTAATATTTATATTTTACATACATGACAGGTAAAGTTAGGAATATGGATAGTCTGTGAAAGTGCTTGTCAGCGGTGAAGAGAAAATTATATGTACATAATGTTAGACTTGATTTACAGAAGAGAAAATCCATTCTTAAATGATCCAATATTCCCTTTCACTAGCAAAAAAATTATTTTAGTCAATAGCGTGTTGTACTTACTTGTCTTTATAATTATCCTATAAAAACTAGTTAATAAGTGGTCCCTTTCATCTAAGTAAACTCTTAAGTTTCAGTACACATGCTATGGAGCACATTTTGTTTAATCCTGGTTCATTACTAGCTTCTAAACCTAGTTGCCAGTTAAGTTCACTTCTTTCTAAAAGTAGTTTATGGTTTTACCTAAACTGTCGTCTGTATTTTTTGTTGTTATTTTCTATACCTTGGCTTATGTGGGAAATGATCTTGAATTTAAAATTATGTTCAACATTTTGGTCACAATGTCTAGCTAAAGCATTGTCAGTTTTCCTCTTTTTAATTGCATATACATGTTAATAAATCCTGTCTCTCAATCGACGGTCAGTTTTACTGACATAAAATGCTGGACATTGTTGACATTGGGCCAAATATACGACTGATCTTGATTACAGCTGTATATTTCTCAAATGTAAATTTTTTCTTTTCTAATCATGAAACAATTCCCGCTGTCTATATAGCTACAGTATTTACATGCCTCACATTCAGGCATTTATAAACTGATCTTGGATAACTGTATGGTGACATCAATAAATACCATTAATACTGAAGTAAGAGATACAGTTCAGGAAGAGAGGTCTATTACAACATTTTTTGAACAACCTATGAATATCAATAATAAAATTTTTTCTCTTTCGTTTATTTTTACATATAGCCCTGTAGCAGTAGACATTCAAAAAACAGTAAGAAAATACTGGTACTACCTGTCAATAGACAAAGATATATTCAACAAGATAGGTGAATTCCCTATTATTACATTTAGACGGGGTTTCAACATGAAAAACTTATTAGAAACACCTTACAAACCTAAAACGAACAATGCGGGTACACATAAATGTGGAGAAATAGAAAATAACAACAAAAAATACACAGACGACAGTTTAGTTAAACTACTTTTAGAAAGAAGTGAACTTAACTGGCAACTACGTTTAGAAGCTAGTAATGAAACAGGACTAAACGAAATGTGCTCCATAGCATGTGTACTGAAACTTAAGAGTTTACTTAGATGAAAGGGACCACTTATTAACTAGTTTTTATAGGTTTAATTATAAAGACAAGTAAGTACAACACGCTATTGACTAAAATAATTTTTGCTAGTGAAAGGGAATATTGGATCGTTTAAGAATGGATTTTCTCTTCTGTAAATCAAGTCTAACATTATGTACATATAATTTTCTCTTTACCGCTGACGAGCACTTTCACAGACTATCCATATTCCTAACTTTACCTGTCATGTTGTAAAATATAAATATTAACACATATTTATTTTAGTTTAGACACGCTAAACACGAGTTTTGCGTGTCAGAAGACAGGTCAGGTAGAATCCAACAAAGAAGTAGTGGGTTTCTCACAGTATAGTATACAAGGTTTATTGTTTAAATTCTATTTTTGTATTTATAGCACTAACTTTATAAGTAGCCAAGTAATTGATTGACAACTTTAAGCTTAAAATCTAGATGTCACTTATGTAAAAGTAGACATCATTGAAAAATGTTTTAACAGTAAATGGTTGCACATCAAACTAATAATAATTTACTAATCATTGACAGTTTGTACTGTATACATTATTGTAAGGAAAGGATTTATAATACGGGCAGATTTCTGCTAATTATTGTATCGTATTTCATGCACTACATTTTAAATATTTTAAACAATTTTATGCAGTAATTGCACTCACTTGAGCGAAAGTAAATATAGCTTTAAAACTTTTAAACTGAGAACAGTGTGACCTGATAGGTCAGTTTAACAAGGAGAGGTTATTTAAACAGGATTTTAACTTCGGTTTGTTGTCTGAAGAAGTCCGGATAGAATCTGGACGAAAAGCGCTTAACATTTTATTGTTCTATTTCATACATTTGCAGCCTTTATTACTAGTACTTGTTAGTACCTTTTACACTGTTTATGTGACATTCAATGTTCGAATAAAACTTTTGGAAGCACTACTGCCGTTTGCAACTCAGTGCTTTTTTGGATTTTACTTGTTAGAGTTTCGTTTATTAGTGCTAGTTTATGTTGATGCTTGCTCCACTTGCTCCACTTGACATGCTCCACTTAAAGGAATGCCAATCCTTCCAAGCTACATGCTCTAGGGACCTAAACCTTGTCACCACAATAAACAGAACATGTCAGAGGGATAGAGTCCTGTTCCAGAAACTTCCCATACTCTGGAATAAACTACCAATCTATATCAAACAAAGCTCCTCATTAGCACTCTTCAAGAAAAATCTTGATGATCGGATGGAAAATAGGAAATTCACCCCAGGGATCACCTCTGTGGCTCTACTCGACAGTGGCACAGGAAAATAATTTTCTTGGGTGGCAAAAGCCAGGGTACCTTTTTGGCTGGGCTTGTATAGGCCCCAGGGCCGATAGCCTAGTACCTACCTATGAACCTATCAACCTAATACACTGGGCATGTAATGGCTATGGTATATTCCATGCACACATCTAACACACCTACCCAGAATGCATGCTGTACATGTGCACATATTGTTGCTGTTAAATGCATGGCATCACAGTGGTGACCATGATGGGGTATTGGAAGGGTATGTCAGACACCTGCAATATAACTAACATCCTGTCATTGTGGAATGTGTCCACAGGGAGTAACATAATGGTGGAAGACCTGGCCTGCCGGGACATGTTTGAAACATCACCTGTATACAGTGCAACACCAGTGTATATACCTGTAGGACAATGGCAACTGTTGCAGAATTACACTATGGCATAATGTATTACTGTGGTCCACATTATCAGCTGGGACTAGGCTGTAACATTTGGTGTTCAGTGTATGGGACACTGCAAACTGACACACATGTGTAGGCCTTACTTGTCAAGCATCTGAAAAAAGGCTGAAGGAGGGGGGGTGTCAGAATGACACACCAGTGCACTGCAGCAGGGATCCTAAGGATGCTAAGAATGGCTGTATCTGCACAAAGTCAGGTTCAGGAACTGTGGCAGATGTAACCCTACCCCCGCAGCAATAGTGATGGCAATGTGTGGACACCAAGGGATGTGCACGAGTAGACCTTGCAATCATGCAGATTAGGTGGACATGTGTAGGGCAGACTGAACATACACTGGCAAATGCAGATGGCCCATGCTAGTATACCCCTGCCAGGAGTAGTGACTGCTATAGTACACATAACAATAGGTGCAACAAACCATCATGATAAGGGTGTGCACACATATGCTCACATGGAGTGTATGCATCACAGTCAGCATCCACACACCTAACACATTCCGTAGACACTCCATATGAAAGTACAGGACATATGTCACATATCGGGCTCATGTACTGTTAATATATGCAATGATATGGTACCATGGCAGATCAAGGAAGGGTGCATAATATTAATAAGGGTGTGTACACTCCCCATAGCCATGGTATGCTCTGACGGTTGTCATTGTAATAGTATTGGATTGGTCATACATGGTCCACTGATGTTGAGAGCTGCAAATCAAACATCAGACATTCACAAATGACATCTGTCCACATATCATCCCAATTATGTGTTGCTGAAAAACATAGGGGTTGTGAGCATTAAAGCTGACATAACTGACACAGTACTACACATTCAGCAATGGGCTGTACACCTGTGAGGTGTGGTGTAAAGTACATGGCAGGGTGCAGAACAGGTGCACAGCAATGCTGTGTACATGGGTGCAGTGGTATCCAGGGGAAGGGGCATCACCTAGTAACACAGCACATGCATCACACACATGCATACTGTTGCTAGCATGGATTGACTATAGCTGCACTGCATCTTGTGTACCATATGATATGCGTGTTGACAGATGAATAATAGGAGGACTGTGTGTGCTAGCAATTCCAAAAACCACTGCAACGTCATATAGCTAGTTTGCATCTGTTGTCTGACGTTTGATTATTAGAGGAATTATTTTCAGTATAAATATTTATTTATATTAATAATTATGCCTTGATAAAGAGACAAATTATTCATAAGCACTATCTTATCTTGGCTGATGCTCTTTTAGCCAGGCATTGTGTTTCCATGCAGCTTTGTATTCATGTTTCCAGTCACTGGCATTCACATAAAAGATTGTTCACACATGCTGCTCAGGAAAGATTAAAGTAATGCTGGTATCTTAAGATTTCTATAACAGTTCCCCCTGAACAGACATGAGAACTCATGTTTATTGATTTTATTCAACTTCATTGGTTCAGAGGACTTAGTAAATCGTATGATGTCTTGGACCTGATGCACTTGGTCCACTGTCAAAACCTGTACTGCTTGTTGTCTTACATATTCGATTCCACACTTGATGACAATAATTACTAGGTTTATGCCAACTATGACCAGTATAAGCTGCATTATTTTTCCTTCCCAGCTATTGATAGAACCCCTCAGCCAAGAGAACCATGTTTCTTTTTCTATTTGTGCTTTTTGAGCAATTTCCTCAATTAGCTTGAGGTGACTCCTAATTTCAGGTTCATTATCAGGAATATAAATACAATATTCCTGTCCTACCAATGCACAAAATTTAATGCCATGTGGTTCTATAAGACCATAGTTTTTATGGCAGTCATTTCTATGGTAACTTTTAATTCCTCTAGTAGGCCTGCCAGTTTTTTTTTTAATTTCCCAAAAAGCTTTCCCTTCTCCATAGAATGAAAAGATTGATACTCATGCAAGGACATCATTTCATACATCCATTCTTTCTATGTCAATATATCTTTTTTTAAACATTTCTAATATTAGAATTAGGCAATGTAGTATGCCTAATGAATGGAATTACATGACCCAAATAAAACAATTCTTTTTAATTCTCAGGAAGCCATTTGTAGGCTTTTTTTACCACATATGTAATATATGCCTGCTTAAACTGGAATTATTTATGTAATACAGTGTTTAGTTTTAGCTTTTCTAAATGTCCAGCAAGTTTCATTACTAAAAGCATTCAAAACATTGTTCACTGGTATTTCAGGTAGCATAAATAATAATACTACAAGAACTTTTCTTAGTAAATGGGTGATTACTTTTTCCTTCTTCTTGTAAACAAACATCAGCAGTCACAGTTGTATGAACAAGCCTCAAGAAAGGGTGTTTCCTTAGGATAGAGTCATTCTTTGGAACACAGTCTTGGTTTGTGAGATTCAACATTTCCAGAAGTGTAAATGGAATAGTTCATATGGAATTCCTAGTGTTTGCATTTTGTGGTATCTAAGCACACATCCAGCATTGTTTAGCATTCAAAGTACATTTGCAGTGATTTGGTAAAGGTATTGAAGTCCACCTTTCCTTTTACGGATGAGTAAAAACTTGTCAGGATCATGATTAATATCAGGATTTTCATGGTTTGATATTTGCTGGAAGAGAAGAGAATCATGTTCTTTTTAGTTGCATTTAGTATTATGTCCCTTTATGTCAGTTATTACATTTATAAGTTATTCAGTTTTCTCCCCTCCATTTTAATCTTTTAACATGATCTTTATAAATTCAACCATTTTTTTGGTGGCTGATTTTTATATGGCTGGATTTGTACAGCCACTAACCCCACTTTGGTAACAATGTAAGGTCCTATCCATTTTGAATCCCATTTCCTTGTGTTTCCAAACTGATGGACCATTACAAGATTGCCTTGTTCCATTTGTACCTCCCTCGATTCCCAAATCTCATTTTGTTTACACAGTTCTAGATTATGGGCTTGTCCTCCAGCTTCCCAGACTCTCCCTTTTGCCCAACTGATTTGGTCTTGGAGCTGGTCACATAATTTTGTTTTTTCTAATGGTACATTCATTCTATATTACTGACAGTTATTATTTTTTAATCAATCTGTAATTTATACATATTTATATGGTGAAATCCATTTATAACAGCCATATTAAACCAGATATGAGCAATTTTATATATAATGTGGATGAAAGTATAGTGAACTGAAATGAAGCTGTAGTATGTTGTCTAGTGTGTTTATATAGTCATGGTTTTATTATTCTATTTCGAATGCAGCAAATGTTCACTAATTCTGATCCTCCCATAGGCCTGAAAGTCTGACCCTCGTAAAAGCAGAGCAAGAACATTTGTGCAAATATGTCACCCAGTCCTACTGCAGTTTCAAAGATTTTTTGATGTTAATTTTTGGTGTATTTTCTAATGGTATCCCATAAGGATTTCTCCTGCTTGTAAATTCATAGGTCAACCCTTCATTAGTTCATGTGGAGTTAACCCACATCCCTGAGTAAAATTTTGCATCTTAATCAAAATGTTGGGTAAATGTTTTACCCAATGATTCCCATACTCAGACATCATTTTCTTTAATCCTTCCTTCAGAGTTCTATTAGCTCTTTCGACTTTTCCAGAACTCTGAGGATGGTAAGGAGTATGAAACCTTTGCTTGATTCCCCAAGTTTTACACATTTGATTTGTTACTTTTTCAGTAAAGTGAGTCCCTTGATCACTATGTATTTCTCGGGGAACTCCCCATGTTGGGATGATCCTTTCACTTATTATTCTAACTACTGAGTTCGCATCTTCCTTTTTTGTTGGATGAGCTTCCACCCATCCAGTATGTTCATCTATCAAAGTAAGTAAGAAACGAAACCCTTCTGGTGCTGTCTTACAAAATCCATTTGTACCCTTTCCCAGGGTCCCAATGCTTGTGGGACCCTATATTGTTTTTTCATATTTCATTTTCCCACATTGTGCATGGCACATGTGACACATCTATCTACATGATTTTGGATGATTGTTGTCATTCCTTCCTAACAATTTACTGTAGTCTTTTCCTTCCTGGATGACCTAGGAAATTATGATAATAAGTTAACATCATTTTTTCTTTTTCAGGCTCAGTTGTTTGTGCCCTGTGTAAAGGATCTTTTTTGAATTCTCCTGGTACTGACCAAGGTTCTGGAAATCTAACCCATTTCCATTAACTTCCTTGTATTATTTCAAATTCTTCTATTTTTTCTTTCTTAATGATGTCTGGCTGTTCTCTTAGAATTTTTACTAAGCTTCCTAACTGCTGATTATCTTGGTTTGTTTTTGCATTTAAGGTCATACGAGCACCTTGCTCATATTCAGGACCCCATAACGGCTTCATTTCATCTGTTCCTGTCACTGTTAATCCACATACAGTAGGTGTTATGATGATCCCATCACACTGGATTTTGGTAGCTCACTTTCTACTCTATGTTCATACTCTGTATACTGATCTCTACAAAAGTAAGCCGTACAATGTAAAGGTAAAGGATTTAGAGGTAAGTCCATTTGTATTTGGCACTTATTCAAATATTTTGTACCATTTCCCTTATTTGTTTTTCTTCCCTGTCATTTGTTTCCCATGCCCAATATTGAGGAACATTTTGTATTGGATACATTTCTTTGGAGTCAAGGGCCCCTTCTTTTGCTAGCTGATCTACTGTTTTATTAGCCTGACTGTGTACTCATTTTTGGTGTGAGCATTGACCTTATTTATACTCACTGTAGAAGGATTGTCATCTTTTATCAAACTCCAAATTTCTGTCACTTCCTGATGACTAATTGGTTTACCATCAGCTCTAATCAAATCTCTCCTTGCCCAAATGGGAAGAGATGATCTTAAGACTCAGACTACATATTCACTGTCTGTATAAATGTTTACAGGTCTGGGCAATAACAAGGTTTGTTTAACTGCTTTTAGTTCAGCTCTTTGTGCTGAGCATCCCATTGAGAGACTACCCTTCTTCTGTTCTTTGGTCTCTGCATTGTATAGTACCCATTCTGTCACAAAGCACTCTCTTTCAGAGCTCCAGAATCTGGATCCATCTATGTACAATTCTGGTGCTCCTTCAGTAGTGTTATTCCCATTTTCCAAGTCAGGACATTCATGAGATTCCCCTTAGTAATTAAACAGTTTTGATAAAACTTAATTTGAGGGATTTCTACTCTGATTCCTCCATCCTGACTTGCAAAACTTGCAGTGATTCTACCAAGTCATGCATTATTCATGGCCTTTGGATTTCCTTCTAACATGTATTTTACTGGAATATGTTTGATCTGTAGCAAAACTGGAGAGCCCTGAATCATAGGGCATGCTACTTCAGTGCATCATTCTGCTATGATGTTTTGCTTCTCAGATTCTTTCATTCCTTTCTCAACTGGGCTCATAGCTTGGGAATGTTGTTGTTGTCTTTCGGCTTTTCCCG
Source organism: Protopterus annectens (assembly GCF_019279795.1). Taxonomy (NCBI): domain Eukaryota; kingdom Metazoa; phylum Chordata; order Ceratodontiformes; family Protopteridae; genus Protopterus; species Protopterus annectens. Next base: position 1,855,494,905 of record NC_056737.1, read on the forward strand.
GTTAGGGGTTGCCACAGTGGAACTCCGGTCCGCTAATGATTGGCAGTAGATTTTCATGAACGCCAAGGTGCCAGCTCGACGTTCAACCTTCAATGAAGGTACCCTCATTTACGCATGTCTTTCGAACACCCACCCAACCATGGGGAGGGCATGCAGACTCCACACAGAAGGCACTCCCCGCACTCCAGCTGAGAATCGAATGGGAGAATCTCTTGCTGTGAGGCAACAATGCTACCACTGCACCACCGCGGAAGTCTGAGCATGGGAATAATAACCCAAAACCTGATATTGAGATCCTCTTTTTTGCAACACTATGGCCATCATAATTAGACCATTGTGTCCAAACTGTATGATGAACTCTTTATCTCTTTCTGGGACACACAATACAGGTGCAGAAATGAGTTCTTCCTTGGCCTTAGAGAAAGCTGCTAGTGACTCATCATTCCAAATGAGAAGTTCACCTCCCTCTTTCCTTTAAGCATGTTAGTCAAGGGTTTTGCTTTTTCTGCATAATTTGGTATCCATTCCCTTGAGAATCCAAAGATTCCTAGGGCTTGACTTAACATGCCTGTGTGCATGTGTGTGTGTTTGTGTGGATGTCCAAGTATGCACATGTGTGATTGTGGGGTTGTTCATACAACAGTATCTCCCTTTAGGATCGTGCAGTACATGGACATGGACTGGCACATGACACACCAGGAATACTTGTCATATATGTAATCACAGGACAGCTGATAGTATAAGAAGGTCTGTAGCATGTAACAGGAATTGATAGGGAAGGTAGACAACAGGTATACCCTTAATATCGCATTCAGCAGAGAGGTGACTGACAACCCACGTATGCAGCACTACAGATGCTTTAGGGAATTACTAGACAACACCAGGGAGTGTATCCATATATTACAGTTGTCACATGATAGGCTGACTGTGCAGCATATCTGGCATGTACTGAGTAATACATACACATGACATTCCAGTGCATGATATTATGGAGTGAACATAGTAGTCCCTCACATATAGGGGCCATGCTCATGATGTCCAGATATACACAGGGTGAACATTGAATGACAGCAGTGAGGCCATGGAAAACCACTCCACTTTGGTCAGGGAGGTAATGGAGTAACACGTCTTGTGTTGTGATCACTTGTCTAGGCATTTAGAGGAATGATATGTTAATGAGTGGTATCAATGAGTGTATGTTAACAAGTGTGATGCAGGATGGAGAACGCATGGGAATATACGGGGAACTGTCTGTAAAGTCACGGACAGGTAGGTATTAAGCTGGCGTGTGTGTGTGTGTGTGTGTGTGTGTGTGTGTGTGTGTGTGTGTGTGTGTGTGTGTGTACTGTTATGCAATGCTGTACAGGTCTTAAAGTGCATTTATTGTTTTCCCCCACAGGTGGCAAGATGGGTCAGGGTCCCTCCTGCATGCAATCTGATGTTGGTGTCCATACAGACACCGAAGATGATGATAGCACTGTTGAGGCACAGGAGGAGTTGTCAGGGGCTGAAACAGCACCATCATTTGATATCCCACTTTTAGCCACCCCAACCCCGCACACAGTTTCAGTGCCTATACATACCCCATCACCAGTTGCCATAGTGGAGGGACAGCTGGCTTTTGGTGGCAGTGCACAGGAAAGTGTGGTAACCATGCCTATTGTGTGTGGTCATGGCAGGCATGGCCGGAAGTCCAGCAGGGCACCACATAGGCAGATGTCCCAGGCTGCTCATGGTAGGGCCGCTGGTCATCATGCCCCTGGCTGACACGACACAACTGGTACCAGCAGTAGCATGTTTCAGGCTGTAATGGCGGTGCAGGCACATATGGAACTTTACACCAGACAGGGCCCGAGGCTGCAGTGGGCTGCTCTCACATCTGCAAGCAACAACTTCCGTGAACTGTCTGGTGCCATCTGTGTGTATACTGAGCTCATGGATAGACTTTCTGGTGAGATGATCGCTCTCAACGACCATAGTTTGTCCGTGCTTGAACATGTGGTGGGAGTGCGGAGACGGCCGTGGGATGTAGGCCAGCAATGCCAACAGCTGGCAGTCAGTGTGGACATGCTAGGACACCAAGGGGCTCCCATAGTGGCAGTACCAGCCCCAGCACTGCGGGAGAAGGTGCTGTCCACACCACACCACAGCAGGCCATGAGCACGTGGTCCTGGCCAGTCCCAGGAAGGACCTGGTTCCAACAGACATCTGTCATCATCAGGGGAGAGTAGCACATCATGGCCTGTACCTGGACATATCCATGGAACCTCTGGCAGGCACAGTCCATGTGTCCATGGCTGGAGGCAGTGAACTGCACACCCTGCCAGGTATGGTCTGCAGCTGTCCATAAGCACCTGTGTAGGGCATCCACATGGCATAACTGTGTGCATGCATACCCACACACTATACGAACACATCTAGGGCAACCCCATACCTACACACCACATCACTATGCCCAGTTCACCTCATTACACCCCTCACCCACACACATGATGTCAAATGTATGGCCCACCCTCGGCCTCTGGCAAACCAACACATCCTGTGCATATGATGATACCTGTGCCACATCACTGTCATCCACACTACTGAAGCAGGGACAGGCTAATATGGTTCTGATGCACACGGTGACTGTACTACAGTGTACCAAAGTACTGCAGTGTAACATGTTGTCAGGAGTAAAGTGTAATGCATATATATCAGGTAGTGTAGCCGCCCAGCAATGATGCTGTTAGTAACACTGGTTGATTGTGGTTTCTATAATGTTATCCATGTGCGTTGTAGATGTACATGTGTCAGCATGAGGATAGTCTGCAGTCATATTCCACAATGGGGTATGACACTGTAGTGACACCATGGCTGTGACATATCTGGGATAGTGTTGAACACATGTCACAGGTTTATATAACAGTTATTGCTTGTGCCACATGGACAGGTGACCCACTGGGACATGTATAATCTGCAACCTGATGTAGACCCATCAACATACATGCACACTCTTACTTGGCAACACTGGGACTAGACCCCTACCTAGGTATGTAGTGATACTGAAGTGTGTGGCTTTCATTGCACACACCACACAGCGTTTACGGTGAGGTGTGTTCCAGGTTACATGTTACATGCAGAACATCCCCAGATATATGCAGTATGTTAATGGGGGATGTAATGGGTGTATATGGACAATACATAGTGTGACATACCTTCATATACACATTAACAGACACATAACAGGCAGACACATGTCCAAGAGACCTGGGCCTATTGCTGCTAACTAACTTGACCATGTGTCTAATGTGTTACACATAGGCTCCACACAACACAAGCATAACTGGCCTGGATTGTGCTATCAGTTTCCTGTATAGTTGATGGTGACAGTGGTAACCATAAAGTGGTACATGGGATATATACCAGATATACCTTGGTGTAATGACAGTGTAAACAGCACTGACATCCCCCAGTGGATATTGTACTCCCTGAAATCCATGATGACACTCTGACATACCCACCATCACACATTGCCCACAACTGCGATACAACCCATTGTATATCCCAACAATGGTACTACAGGCATATGCATCTAATGCACATGCCACAGGCATAGTAGGGTGTTGCCTTGGCATGCCTAACCTATGGGCAGCAACAACACTATCTGTACTACTGTGTGGCAATGGGTATTGTAATAGGAATATGTGGCCTTGGAATGCTGTACCCTACAGATATATACGGACATGCACACATACACACACTTGCTAGAACTCAATGGGTATCCCATGCCTATCAACCCATTTGTACAACTCTGTTGTGCTGGTACTTCAAGGTTTGTGTAGCCAGTATGGAGAGAAGCTTAACAGGGTACATGTAATGTCCCATACAGCAGCAGCCACAACTGACTATAACAATGGGTGTTGTTGTGAAGGCCCTCATGGAATTCCCAAGTACAGGTGTGCTAACACACAGACACTGCTATACTCAGTAATGCACATGTACACATGTGTCAGTACTGGGGTGCATCACTGCAGGTGGTCATAGCTGTGTACCTAGCTATGGTCCAAGGAGAGATGGGTTGTGTAGGGGATGTGTGTATAGTGGTATCCTGCCACTTGTGATGTGGCAGCAGGCAATCTATCACCAGACACTACTGTGGTGACTCTCAGGGTGAGAGTGGCATGCATCAGCCAATCCTCCAGGTCCCTCCTGTACATGGCCACTGAAGTGATCAAGTTGACATGTATGCAACATGCATTACAACACATGGTTAGTGTCTGTGATGGAGACCTGTACCCAAGCATGTCCTGTTGACTCTGGTAGTGTACTTGAGGTACCCGTGGCATGTGGTGCATACAGGGTGTTGTCTCCTATATGTGCCAGTTCTTACACAGCTGGCCAGACATGTCAATGCCAATCAAGCTTAGGTTTCCTGTACATATCCCAGCTGCATACCTGCCATCTGCATATCTGTACAGGGACTGACCATCATCAGCTTGGCAAGTAGCTATGCAGTAGGATGAATGTGTTGACAGATAGATGTTTGACAACAATATGTATGCCATAACTACATGTCAGAAGCCCTCACTAACATGTGTTGTACAGACGGTAGTCTACAGTTACATTCCACATGTCGGATCATTATCCAGTAGAGGTTATATACTGTGACACAGCTCACGCACCAGGGATACAACAGGGAGGCCTCAGAGTTCAGCTATGCCAGCAGGTTGCCTGTTGTCAGTACTACATTTAGCACTCTACTCTTGCCTGGGTAAGCACTGTCAACAGTAGTACTGCCATGATACAATACATGCCAGTGTGACAGCAAATGATCTGGGCTACTACCCCTGTATGTAAGACATTCACATGGATAACAATGCCATACAGGCCTCATATACATCTGTGTCCCAGACATGACACTCACACCCCTTGCTACTGTAATGACAGCACAAAGGGCATGTATTGTACATAGCATTACATACTCTTATTACAGATGTCATTACCCTGCTATGACTGGGTGGTGTGAACTGGTTACCAGGGCTAAGCCATGCTTAGCAGGTATCGACATTGCTGCAATATAACAGCTAAGCTGATTTGTGCACTGGTAAGTGAAGCCTACACTGTGTAAGCACCCGTACGTTTACCCATAAATTGCCACCACTTAGCTTCTCGCAAACCCACGCAAATGCACTTAAAGCTGCTCAAAACTGCTTTAATCACTCTGTATCTGACAACCTTTGTTCTGCCCAGCAACACAAAATAAACAGCCATTGCTGGTCTTGAGCCCAGGACCCTGTACACTATAGTCACAACACTTAACCACTGCACCATAACCACTGTGAAGACAGCTGTTGTTATTCCAATATATTTGTCAATACACATGTTGATTAGTATTGAACAATTGCCTTTACTTCCACAATTGTGTAGTACTTGTTATTAATAGGACTGTTGCATCACATATGTTGTTTTATCATAATGTAGACATAGCAGATACATATGGTGAGCTACATCTGGGAGGGTATACACAACCATGAGGTTTACACATGACAAGAATATATATATATATATATATATATATATATATATATATATATATATATATATATATATATATATATATATATATATATATATATATATGCTACGTGTACATACACATGTATATTCATACATATGTCTGTATACACATCTGTATAGTGCAACATATATATGGCCATGTGTACATCTCTTCATATAAACACACACACACACACACACACACACACACACACACACACACATATATATATATATATAGATATATATATAGATATATAGATAGATATAGATATATGTATATATAGCTATATATGTATGCACATCCTATGTGTACAGATATGCCTATTTATGTAGACATATAATGTAGATATCTATAACTATATGTGCATACATATCAATTCTGATATACCTGTTACTATCAATACTGTCAATATATATGCAGATATCCATAAGTATATGTGCATATGTATCTCTATCTGTATATGTGTAGACAAATATTTCTGTGTATATGTATATATCTGAGTGTATATATATATATATATATATATATATATATATATATATATATATGTACATATACATATCCATCTATGTATGGTGATATGTATATGTGTATATATCTTTATAGACGTATGGATCATTATATATACATATATGTTCACCATATGTCCAGAACATGGAGTGGAGTCATACTAAGAGTAGTCCCAACCTCTTAGTCCAAGAGGATGTCAGGTATGTATTGCAGGTATATATGTAGACTATTGCTACTGTAATAGGGGTTGTCTTCACAGACATGTTGTGTGTGGGAGGTCACATCTGCTTTTAACATGGTGTGACATTGGCTACTGACAGACATCCTAAGGACATCATAGTACACTACCACTGCTAGCACAGTAATGATCCTTTGGACTACAGCAGATATATAGTCAATAAATGTGGACAGTCTGACACACTCTTGTCAGTGCAGAGGTATGCACAGAACCCCTTAGTGCAAGACAAGCCTGACAATGTGGATGTTACCAGCCATGTAGATGGGTATATCACACAAATACTGGTATACATTTGCCCCCATCAGTTAAGCATTTACACACCCTTGTCTGTCCTGACACATAACAACCACTGGTACAGAGGTGACATGGCCACAAACTACCCACTAGTTAGTGACATACATCTGTACAGCATCCCACTGCTTTGTCAGAAATACATGACTGTTATGGTGGCCTGGCAGCAGTGCATCTGGCAACCATCTGGGCATAGCACACTGGATAAGCTGCTAGGCATGTAACAAAGCACTGTGCAAGCTACAGGCAGACTGCCACAACATTGACCTGCATTTCTTATGGGGGAATACACATGTACCTGCATATATAGCAGGCTCTACAGACACGTCACAGCACAGAGTAACACGCACCTGCATGAAAGTGTATAACCACAACCAATGTGAACACAGCCACAGCCACATATGGTAAGCTAGCATAATATTACAGTATATGGACTATCTGATCAACACCATCCTCATATGTACCACTCACACATTAACCCTACATATACTGGGCCACTACACAGTGTGCTGTGGTATGGGACATGTGTGTGCTTGGCCCTACAAACATGTAAGGGTAACATACACTGGAGCAGCATGTAACATCAGATAGAACAGGACCAAGAACAATGACATCTACCACAGTGAGTACACAGGCCAAGGTACATATTCACAATACACACACTGTCGACAATCATCATAAGTACACAGACCTCAGTACTGTACACACAACCACAGAATGCCCAGGTTATGTCCTCAAATATAACCCCTACTATACATAACACGTATAGCAGTCTGATATCTCACTGGCTTGTTATCAGATATGATGTCAATAAATTATGGTGTACAGAACATATGCACCTCTTACTGCATGACATATGTACAAAAGTTGACAGAGTTGTGGCTGGAGACACAAACACAGGGCCAATATTGACATGCTGCTGTGATAACCTCATACATTTACTGTTGTAACAGGGTTTGTTGTGACATATGTCCTATGAGGGTATGAAGTTAGTAACTTTCATGGCTGTCACCATGTACTGACTGCAATCCTCACACTATGCTTCTGCAGTTCTCAGATAGGTGCTCTGTGAAAAATACAAGAAACAAAAGGCACCACACACTGCCCAGTCTGCAGATGACCCTACAGAATGGAGTTTCCGCAAAAACATAGCACTGTCATGACAGATATTAAAACGTGTAGACCAGCCATATCCACACACACCCTGTTAAACCAGCATTACTCCAAATGCATAATAGCGACACTTACATTCTGTAGTCATGTCAGGCACATCCCCCTCCTGTGTGTTGGCCTGTTTCCACAATGTATGTTTTAGAGGTAAATCCCCAATCTATCTGTGATGCTGTTTGCCAAATACCAGATCTAGGTCCTGTTCACAGTGAATGAAAAGCCCCAACACCAACATGTTGTTCCTAGATATTGGAGTGTGTTTCCATGCAATTGGCTATGGGAATGTTACCACAGCAGTTCCACATGCAATCAACTAGAGGAGGGCTGCAATTCATGCAGAGCCATCAGCTGAGCATGAGCATCACTTACAAAACACATGCTGCTGCCTAAGCAAAGCAGGTGTAGTTCTCAGGTCTATATTACGATATCGCACACTCAGAAGAGCGAACGACACATAATCGACTCCATGTAAGCAAAAGTTTACAACGTCGAAACCTCAAAACAGAGATTTTTTTCTAAGGGGAAAAAGTCGCTGTTCCGAAAAAAACTGCAAAACATTGCATAATGTGGGGGTCTTCATCCCCCCCTACTTAAATATACCAACTCTGAGTTCACACTGCAGTGCCAAAAATGGCAAAGTAGAGAAAGCGGGCAAGCAAATTCTTTCCCAGGGAAAGAATTCACTGAAAATCTGCTTCGCTATTTTGCCTTTTCGCGCATTTCAGTGCGACAAAGACGCATTCGACAACCTGCATCTGCGACAGTGTAATAGGGAGCCAAGTTCTCCACATCCACCAGAGAGAGAGTGAGAGAGGCAGACAGAGACTAAGTAAGTCAGGGAGGGTGGGAGGGACAAACCGAAGCATGTTTGTGTCACACACCTACCAGTAAAGGGTATCAAACCCCTGACTGACTATGTATTGCTATCACATGTCTATGCAGTTATTGCATGCACCACATAGTTTATATATTGAGGAGCTGTTCAAACATATATGGGATGGTGAGTGACATCTGCAACAGTGATATGGTAGTGATAAGGTAGGTGCAGTACATGTGCCTGTCCACATGAACAGGTGTCAGCGTCAACACAGCCACACTCTCTCAGGGACTCACACACATTGACACACTTGGCAGGGTCAGGAATACACTTCCTAACTAGTCAGTTTGCCACAATATAGTACTGTGCAGGTATCACATGCACCACAGGGGTTATCCAGAGGTTATATGGGCAAAGGGTATGTGGAGGTGTTTGACATCAGACAGCATGCTTCAGTATGCCAATGGGGGTTGTAGTGACTGTGAATGTAGTCAAAAGCATCATACACCACACACACAGACACAGGGTGCCAGTACTGACATGGATTCATGCATTGCTTTATGGGTGTGTAGGGGTTGACCATGCCAGAAGGCTATACAAGGCTAGGTGAAGGGTATACCTTGGTATCAGGCCACATGACAATGGTCTGCAGTGTGGCTCAGGGGTGTAGTGTCTGGATTGCCCCACATAGGCGGGTATTGTATTCACCATCCAGTCACCTGGGTAACTATTGTGTGTGGCCATTGCTATTCAATGCTTGCCATGTATGTGTTCTTTAGTCCATGACATGGACACTGTCTGGGATGTGCACACATCCCACATGCATGTACAGTGATGTGAAACTGTACCTGGGTTGTCTGGCCCATGTTGTGTACACAGATTATTATAATCAGATGAGCCTGTCCTGGCCTCATGTGCTGGGAACAGGTAATGGACAGCAGGTTGACCCTGCACCTACATTGATAGCATGATGCAGGTATTCCCTAGTGTCAGTGGCATCTGTCCATACAGGGCATATGTATAAGGCATGGTATGTCCTTTGTGGGTCACATTTGATGGCACCACAGGTGCTGCAGGTGTCCAGTGGGGAGCATAGGGAAGGCACACTGTCTGCATGTACGTGCATACTGTATTGATGGACAGGGTGCCATGCCCACTGTAGTCCACTGCAATCACACAGTGGTTACTATCTGTGGGCAATATGCAGGGTACTACCAACATAGCAGTTGTTGCCTAGGCAAGTGTGTCTGTGTATGAGGCATGGGTTGAGAGTGTTCTCTGTCTAATACAAGGGTTGCTACCTTTGTTCGCCAGGCCTTGATGTCACATGTAGGGGTATGGATTGCCAACCCAAACTCTCGGCTATGTCACATCTGTTATCCTTGTAAGGTGGACATTGTGACATATAATAGGGCCACCATATAAGAAATTTGCAAAACCCGCTCCACAATGAGTCCAGTTGTTAAACAGTCACAGCCACCTCCACACAGGATACAAATAGGTTCATAGTTGGTACTAGGCTATCAGCCCTAGGGCCTATACAAGCCTAGCCATAACAATTCCCTGGATATTTCTTCTCACAATATTTACTTCTCTGGACCCCTGTTTAGCGCAGGCACACACACAGAGACACATATACACACCTGCCATGTCTGGGATTAGAACTCCTACCTAACTAGTTTATTACACTACAGCATTAAGCAGTTATAGGATGCACCACGGAGATTACTGGAGTACTCATTCCCCAAAGGTGTATTTCACAGTGACTGAGATCAGCAGGCTTGCCAAAGTAGGGTATTTGAATTGTAATGAGTGTGAGTAGCCTAAAAAGCATTGCTCCCTACACAGACAGAGACACACACACACACACACACAAACACTCACACGCACAGTTGCCATGTCTGGGATTAGAGCTCCTACCTAACTAGCTTATCACACTACAGCATTTTGCAGTTATAGGATGCGCCACAGAGATTACTGGGCTACACCTTTCCCAAAGGTGTATTTCACAGTGAATGATAGCAGCTTTGGCAAAGTAGGGCATTTGATGTGTAGTGAGTGTGACTAGCCCAAAAAGCATTGCTCCCTACACAGACAAAGTAACACACACACAAACATCCACACTTGCCATGTGTGGGAAGAAAACCCCTACCAAAGTACTATATCACACTACAGCATTATGCTGTTATAGGATGCACCACAAAGATTACTAGGCCACACCTTTCCCAAAGGTGTATTTCACAGTGAATGACATCAGCAGTCTTGCCAAAGTAGGGCATCTGTATTGTAGTGAGTGTGTCTAGCCTAAAAAGCATTGCACCCTACACAGACAGAGACACACACACACACACACACACACAAGCACACAGCTGCCATGTCTGGGATTAGAACTCCTACCTAACTAGTTTATCACACTACAGTATTACACAGTTATAGGACGTGTAACGGAGATTACTGGGTACACCTTTCTTTTATATTTGGCCATTGGCATGCTTTTTACATAATATCCACCCTTTATTTGTAGCTGTCATGTCTCCATTTTGTAGTTTGCAGAAATGTACTCGGTTACTGGCCAAGTACATTTCTGCAGATTACACTAGTCCTGCACGGCTGGCTGCCAGCTTTCTTGATCACAAATTCACCTCATTTGCATGGATTTCACCTGCAAATGGGGTAATTTCCATACAGGGGCTGTGTCTGTGCAGGACTAGTGCAGGAGTTCTTGTGCACGTCCCTACAGCTTATTCCTGGATCGCACAGCAGACATATTGCCTGCTGGAGCTCCTGCACTGGTCCTGCACACCGTGCAGGGCTTGCCAAATCCAGGGGACTATGTTAGACTAATCATCAATATTTGAAAATATTTAATATTTTTGGCATGTTTACACCTCATCTGAGAATCAAACACTGTACCGTTTGTTGGGGTGGTGAATACTTTAATCACTGTGCCAATATTTGATTACTAATCATTGCACTTTGATGCAAATGTATTCATGTATTAAATACAGACTTTTGTTTTTAGTTTTTAGCAACATGTTACTTTAAAAGTTTGAATTATTTTCTTGATGAATAGTGCATTTTTATTTGATATAGACTTGCATATAATGACTTGCAGTATAAGTGATTTACGATCTCTGATGAAGCCTTTAGAAAAGGACAAAAGCGATTAGATTGATTAAAATATTTTACATTAGTGGACCTGGTTCTGGTTCTTTTGTATATTTTTATATTCAGCAAACAGTTTCTTACTGTAAATAATTCTTTGGCTACCTTTTATCATCATACAACTGTCTTGGTTCACTGGAGGAGTTCGGTGGTGGTTGTGTTGCTGTTCTATGCCACATACGTACACAATGGCAATGAATGAAAGACTTGAAAAAAAGCAGATAGTGCTTAATTTTTTTCCATCTACTTTACTGTAACACTGTGACAACATCTTTTTTGAGTTTGTTGGCACACTCTCTACTTTCCTTTCCAGTCTTTGTCAGAATACTTGTGCATTATGTTTGGGGAAGGGGTCCTGCACTTATTTCTGTCTGTACTCCATAGTGAGCCTTGATTGTGGCTGAAAATGGATATTTACAGTCTCATAGTCACCTAGTAAAAATAGTTAAAATGTAAAATAAATAAAACATAGTTATTTGTCTTCTGTTCTCATTGGTTTGTTAAAATTAATCAAATATGTATGAGCAATTAATGAAGTTTTAGAACTATGACAATTTCTCAACTGCTTCAATTACTTAATGATAGGGTAGCTTATAAAGTAACTTGGAGGTTGTGGGTTCAAGTCTTAGTCAAAGCATGGATTTTTAAATGCTGTGGTAATGTACTTTCACTATGACTTGTGTTTCTAACAGCTTCTACTTGATGTAGCACTTTATTTGAATCCTGGTCCAGAGAGTTTATTGATTCACTCTGTCCTTTCAACCTCTTTCACTAATTACTTATATAATGTAGTGAGGAGATAAAAGTGTTCCTGCATTTAGTTCTGTGTGCACTCCATACTTAACCTTGTTTGTGAGCAGCAAAATGATCACAAAAATACTTGTGCTGTTTTTATGGTGCTTTCTATGATATATTCAGTGTGGTACTCTCTCGTTCTGTTTCTATATATACTGTTTGCATGTATTCATGTGCATGAACAGTATATTAATAGCAGAAATAGAGGAATGTTAGGTTGTCCCCTTGGATAGTTCAGAACATGTTAGCCCTGATGCCCTTCTTGGAGTTATTACAGTAAAAAAGGGAGATGTATTCACATGTTAATCCTTATGTAACATGTTGCTCATTGGAATGGTGCACCCATATTCTAAAGGCAGAAAGAAACAGTTCTCACCACAGACCAGATGAACAGACTGATTCTTCTTCAGCGTCCTTTTAAAGGTGATTTGCTGGAGGGGGGGGTCACAAAAGTTACTAGAAGTGTAATAGCAAGTAGGCCAACCATTACTCTATGTAAAATCTTGAGCAATGCCACAGTGGATCTTATATAAAATGCCCCAGGAGGTGCACTTCAGTTAGGCATGCAGCAGTATAATTTTGTTAAGTGGAGATCCTGCACTCTGAATCTTGTGTCATTCTTTGACGAAGTAATAGGGGCACTGAATGAAGGAATGACAGCACATGCTGCTTATTTTGACCTTGCTAAGGCATTTTACAGTATTCCATATAAGTGAATATATGACAAATCAAAATCATTAAATGCTAATCCATGCATAGTTTATTACATAAAACATTTGTTAGGTATAAGGCCACAAGAAATAACTGTGGGGATATTAACTCTCTATCCAAGTAACAGTTGATAAAGGTGGCCCAGAAGTCCCTCTTCTAGGTCTCCTTTTCTGGACTATGCTTTTCAGCTATAAAAGTTGGAAATGGAATATAGATAACCAAATATGTTGATCACTGCAAAACTGGGTACATAATTACTTCAGTAGAAATGCCAGAATTCTTCAGAATGGTGAGCAACACTGTTCATATGTAGTGCAATAGCAATTACCTCATCTTTAATATCAAGAAATACAGCATCATGAGACTTGAAAGAAAGGACATAAATTATGATTACAAATACATGATCTGATCCTAAACTATGACAGAATCTTCAAAGAACTTGGGTTAGTGGTAGACAGCATTTTTAAACACAGACTGGTGTGTATCTGGAGAGTTCAGAAGAGCATATCATATGGCAAATTTAATTCTAAAAGGAATGTCTAGTTACACCAGGAAGATCCTTGAACCACTTATATACCTCATTTCACCTGTTCCCGTTAGGGGTCGCCACAGTGGATCATCTGTTTCCATTTCTTCATGTCCTCTGCATCTTGCTCTGTCACACCAATCACCTGCATGACCGTTGTTATAACATCCATAAACCTTATCTTAGGCCTTCCTCTTTTCCTGTTACCTGGTAGCTTCATCCTTATCTTTTTCCCAATATACTCAGCATCCCTCCTCAGCACATGTCTAAACCAACATAATCTTGCCTCTCTGGCTTTGTCTCCAAATACATGGGCTGACCCTCTAATATACTTATTCCTAATCCTGTCCACCCTCATCCCACCCAGTGCAAATCTTAACATCTTTAACTCTGTCACATCCAGCTGTAACTCCTGCCTTTTTGTCAATGCCATTGTCTCCAACCCATATAATATAGCTGGTCTCTTTACCCTCCTGTATACCTTTCCTTTCACTCTTACTGGTACTCGTCTGTCACAAATCACTCCTGACATGCTTCTCCACCCACTCCATCCTGCCTGTACTCTCTTCTTCACCCCTATTCCACACTCACCATTACTCTGAACTATTCATCCCAAGTACTTAAACGTATCTACCTTCGCCACCTCTACTCCTTGCATCCTCGCCATTCCTCTATCCTTCCTCTCATTCACACACATATATTTTGTCTTAGTCCTGCTGACCTTCATTCCTCTTCTCTCTAGAGCATATTTCCATTTCTCCAGGGTCTGTTCATATAACACCACAACTCATGTCTAGGCACCCTGTCATATGCTTTCTCTAAGTCTACAAAAACACAATGCAACTCCTTCTGACCTTCTCTGTACTTCTCCATCAACACTCTCAGAGCAAACATTGCATCTGTAGTGCTCTTTTCCAGCATGAAACCATACTGCTGATCACTAATCATCATGTCCCTTCTTAACCTAGCTTCCACTACTCTTTCCCATAACTTCATGCTGTGACTGATCAATTTAATCCCTCTGTAGTTACTACAGCTCTGCACATCACCCTTATTCTTAAAAATCGGGACCAAAACACTTTTTCTCCATTCCTCAGCCTCTCACTTTCCAAGATTTCATTAAACAATCTGGTTAAAAACTCCACTGCCATTTCACCTAAACACCTCCTTGCTTCCACAGGTATGTCATCTGGAACAACAGCCTTTCCATTCTTCATCCTCTTCATAGCTATCCTTACTTCCTCCTTGTTAATCCATTGCACTTCATGATTCACTATCCCCACATTATCCACCCTTCTCTCCTTCTCATTCTCTTCAATCATCAACCCCTCAAAGTACTCTCTCCATCTGCTCAACACACCATCCTCGCTTGTGAGTATGTTTCCCTCATTATTCTTTATCACCTTTACCCGCTGCATATCTTTCCTAGCTCGGTCCCTCTGTCTAGCCATATCATGCCTTACTAAAAAAAATCACAGGGTTAATAAACTTGAACTATTGAAAAAGTAATTAGGATTTATCATTATGTCATATTTCTTTTTGGATTCTTAGAGGTTACTTCTGCCGAGCCTATAAGGCCATGCCTGATCTGGTTCAGTTTGAAAGTTTGTGTTTATCTTATACTGGTCAAGGATCTAACAATAGACCGAGGAACCTAATTTTGAAAAATAAATATCAATGACAGACAATAACATGAAAAATGCATTATATGACCTCTTCCATCAGAAGTTAGTCTTCATATGTACATCTGCATGCATGTGTCTGTGTGTGTGTGTGTGTGTGTGTGTGTGTGTGTGTGTGTGTGTGTGTGTGTGCATGTGTGCGTGTGTGTCTCTGTGGGGGGGGGGGTTTCTCATTGAGCTTTACTTGAAATGTTATTATTCAAGAAATCTCATCTTTTGTTGGGTTTGTGTCATGTGTAATGAAGCTTGACTTGACAAAGGCACAGCATCTAATAACAAGTGTGTTTTTATGTATTTTTCATTTATCAGTTAAGTGAGCTGAAGCACTAAGGTCCTTTTGCATTCATGTCCTTGTTACAGAAGTACTAAACAAAATCATGCAAAATGAATCAGTTATCTACATGTGTAAAACAGCATAATGAGAATCCGAAAACACAGTAAAGTGTGTGTGTGTGTGTGTGTGTGTGTGTGTGTGTGTGTGTGTGTGTGTGTGTGTGTGTGTGTGTGCGTGTGTGTTTGTGCATTTGTTACAATATATTACATTTTAACATGATGAGAGGCACTATTATGAATGCATACCCACAAGATCTGCATTATCTGTTCTAAAAGGTAATCTAAATTAGGTAGCACATCTAGATTTTTGCATCTAGCTTCATCAGTGAGATTCTCTTTTTCAGCCTAATGAATGATAAGAAGGTGAGTAGATACATTATACCAGCAGGGAAGGAATTCCAAGTGTAAGTATCCCTGACTGAGAAAGTCCCTGATGACAAGAAGGGCATCTGTATAACTTAGGAAGTTATTCCTTGAATAATTGAAGGGTCTTGGTGTTCTTGGTGAGTACACCAATGCAGTGTAGAGGTTTACAGTGATCTAAGAAAATGTAGTGTGAGCAGTTTTTCAACTAAGGTATCCTTTGCAGTAGTTTCTAGGTTAGGGGACCATTAAATAAACTAAACCAATTCCCCAGTTGCCCAAAGCACTATCTAGTTAGGTGACTTGCTCAAAGTAAAACAAAAGGCAAATGAAAACTGAAGGAATTAACCCCTGCACCACACAGAAGTATCTCATTAACCGCTCATAGCTTTAACCCTCTGACCTAGCTGCCAGATTAAATACATTAATATAAGATGGTGTCTCTGCCACATGGGTAGTCATCCTTTGACAGACTAGTGAACTCATTCTTTCTCCAGTGGCTGCAGGTCACAAACTCACATATCTTGTGTTATATCATCTAGAGTTCTTGTAACTGACATTTGGGAGAAGTGGCTGTGGTAGGCAGCATATATCTAAGTGTAGAAAGCAGTATGACTGTTTCTATATTTTTCTGCACTTTACTTGTGAGAAGTTTGCTAGATTTGTAACAAATTGCCAGATGAGCTTTAGCTTTTTTTATATCTTTTTGTATATGTCAAGTGAATGTCAGTGATGGGTCAGCCCCAAGTCCCAGGAATTTATAGTCATGCAGTGTTTTGTCCTAGAACAGGTCCTATGTAATGTTTATATGATTAACACAGCAGAGATATTACATACTATCAGCTACTTACTGCAGACTAGAGTTTTATTTCCTCAGCCTCTACTATCCTACTATGTGACTCTGAGAAAATCACTTACACAAATAATGTGCCCAGATTGTCATCAAGAAGGGATCCATATTCAGTGGGCTTACCAAGTTAACAAATAAATTAATGAATTAATTAAATGGGATTAGAAGGAGCTCTGCAAAGTTGAGAAATGGTCAGTGTCAGACAAGTGACAATCTTGAGTTACTTTAAAGAAGTACAAGTTAACACACCAGGGTAAAAAAAATCATATAATAGAAAAATGCTGTCAACAACAGAAATGGAGCTTATTATACCTTTGTCAGACAACTTAAAGTTGGGAAATCAGCATTAAATATGGTAAGGAAAATTTAGGGATTTGGGACACACAGGGATCACTACCACTTTAAAAATAAAATTGTCTTCTGTACCCAACAAACCCTTACAACCAAAGCACAGACTATCAAAATGTATAGTATAAGGTTCAAAATAATAGCTTAAACTGCATCTATATATAAGTTTGTACTTTTGGGGAGACAGGAGGTTGACAATTTTTTTATTCAGTTGTGTGATGCAGAAATTCACACCCCTCAGGCTGGGGCATCAGTAAAGGTGCATTAAATTAGTCAGGTTAAACTTGTTACTAATTCTAGTTTGCTGTCTCTGAGCATGCTTTGCGTATTTACATTTTAGCATTGATTAAACACTATGTTTACTGTTGACATATTTGATATTCTTTATTGATACTAAGTTATTAATTCACATATTTTCAATGTGCACACTACACTGTTCTTGTTTTGCTTACTTCCTATATTATAAATGATGCAGTAGAAAAATAGGATGATTGCAGAGACAGATATTATTTTTTCCAGTCTCTAATACCTGCTTTATCCTGTTCAGTCTCTTGCATACATAAACTATTTATTTGCTATTGACATGCACTTGTTTTTTTTTTCATTTCACTATACCCCTTGTATATTTTGTGAGCACATTTATTTCTCTGTATGCCTTATGCAACTTCAGAGGTAGAACAGCAGAGGACTATAAGATCACAGCAAAACATGCAGTTCTCAGAGTTCATCCAAAACAACTTATTTATTTTCTGAAACCAGCTTTTAATTATTGAAATAAAAAAATGGTTTTCTCATTGACCCGATAGCAGCTTGATCAGCCAGTGTAGTATCATTTCAACTACTTTTTCACTATGGGCTCTCATTGCAGTCATGTAAATGTTAATTATGTCAATGATTCGACCTTTCCAATGATAAGGTACTACTGGAGGAAGACCTCTATTTAGTTCAGTGCTTCATATGGCAGGACAACTAGACGAGTAGAAATCAGAGCACAACTACTCATCTGGGGCAACAGAACAGACACTGCCATAACTGTTAAACAGACCAGGTGATTGGTATTAGGTAGCCATTTTGTGAAATCAAATTCTGGAAACCCGTGGGATTGCCACACTACAGGACTGGTAACATCATTGCTTCATAAGGCAGTAATTCATGGAAAATTATTTCAAAAGATATTATTGAGTGTCAGGCTCAGCTGAACCTCTAAAGTGATTCAGAATGGAGTTGCTATGATAAGCAAATATTTGTCCAAAGAGGAGACCAGAAGGGTGAAATGCATAAAAAAAATGACAGCCATGGGAGGTAAAGCCACAACAATACTGCTTTAGTGATTGGTTTTGTTCCAAACATAAAACAGGAACTTCATCAGATTAAACATTCACTTACCATTTCCTCTTTTATAAACTTGTTCACTGTCAGTATCTGTTCAAAAAGTTAAGTACATGAATGCACAAATATTTCCTTTCAAACCACACAACACATAAACACACTATAGCAAACTTTTATAAATTCAGTTAAAACATGTTAAGTCATCTGTACATCAAAAATGCATGTTTTTGTCTAGAAAAAGTAATAAAAATTAGTAAAAAATTCATAATTTAGCCCTTTTAAGTGTTAACAGGCTATTTACTGAAATTTTATAATGTAGAACTGGGGTGGGGGATTAGAGGCATTCAGTTCAATCTGCCAGTGATGCTCCCTCGCTTCAAGCCTAGTGTGCCAATTCTCCCCTCTTAAATCTGAGACTACCCTTTCTAAAACAAAAAAAATAAAACTTTTTATATTGTACACAATCCTTAGAGTGCTTGCAGAAGGCATTGATCAAATCATCCTTTTTACAGGCTATAGATGTTGATAAATTCTGTTTATCAACATTTGCTCAGTCTTACCCATGTAAATACAAGGACAAGAGGAGTACTGCACCAAATATACTACTCCTTGACACTATCAACAAAATGACCATTGCGGGCAATACTATGTGGATATCCTGCCACATTAATGTTCTCTTTGTCTAAAATGAACTTAAGCTGTTTGCAGCATCCATATCTGTACATACCCCTATTTCAATTTCCTTAAAGTTTTTGTTAATCTCAAACAAAGCTTGTAAAGTTTTTTTTTTCCTTTTTTATGAGTAAACCATGGCACATCATCAAGTTTATCAATTAACCCATAGGTACCAAAAACAAACGACCAATTCCTTGTAAAATATCCATTGTATTCCAACACCATGGTTCTAGAAAAATCATTTTCATCTTTCCTGTGAATCTGTAAGTTAGATGGATTTCTAATCAAGCATTTTTATTTTGTTAGCCTACCACCCATCAGCTCTTTGTAGCAACTATCAAACAGAGCTTGTGGACACACCCTGTCTAAAAACATTGTTTTTAAACATTCACACTCTTCCAGAAATCTAAGATCCTCAGAGACCAACCTGGACAATCTTACCAGTTGCACTTTCATGTATTTTTTTCTTCTGGTACAGGGGGTAAGAGCTGATAAAATGAAGCAAACCATTTGAATAAGTTACCTTAAGGTAAATAAAGGATTTGAAGTAATGCATACCATAATTCTTGTACAACAACACATCCAAAAAGCACATCTTATCCTTATCCATCTCACTGATAAAACTCAAGTCTGTAGTCTGGTTGATATAATGCAGAAATCCATTCAACATATCAGAGTTCCCAGTCTATGAAATAAAAATGTCAATCAGTAATTTCAAATAATGTGCAATGTTATTCTAAAACTTAGAGCCAGATACAAAATTGTGTTCTCACAACCAAATTATAATGTTTGCAAAAATGGATGATGCATCGGCCCCCATTGCTAGCCCCCTAACTTGTTTAAAATATTAATTCTTAAAATATACAAAACTATTTGTTAACATAAGATCCATATATTCATAAATAATTATGTCATTTTACTTAGATTTGTACCACATGTCAAAGCCTTGTAGAACCAATTCATTCCAATGTCATGTGACATTACAAAAATAAGTCTTTGACATCAGTGGTGACTATCAATGCATCATGATCAAACACAGTGGCAGAAATAGCTTGCAAAAAGTGCCAGGAGTCTTTTAAGACATTTTGTTTTGTCACTGAAGAAAGCCTTAAGGTGAAAATCCTCAAATTTAGCAATTTTCTCAGTCTTGGATACCCCTGATGCTACAATCGGCTGCATAGGTGGATCATCAACAAATGTGTGAGTGTTGGGGATCCTAAAAATGGATGGCACTATCTGATTCTCAGCCTTCATATATTCAACAAGCTCATTTGTAAACCCCAATTCAAGATGTAAATCTTTCGACCATAGATCTGTCTTGGAGTAACTAATATTGACTTTGTTCAATGAAGCTGAAACCAAAAAGCCACCATTGTTCAAGTAACACAACATTTTCTGAATGTACATAAAGGTATCCATAATGACCCACACCCTCGTCCTTGTCAGGCTTCATAATACAAATGGACTTTTCCTCAGAAAGCTCTTTCAAATGTTTATATTCATGGTGTGTCAGGCTGTGGTACCTTCTTGTATTATTGACATCAAGACTCCTCGGATCATTTTCACACAATTTTTTAAACAATGCCACAGGTAAAACTAATGGAGGGATAAAAGTACTGTTACATACTAAGGCTACCTGGTGCAGTCTATTGCTCCTTTCCAGAAGGAATCTCAAATTCAATTTCCTGGAATACAGTCTAACCTCCTTCAAAATATTAGTGACTCCCAACTTCTTAGAAGGAACAAAACTGAACCCCTTGCACAAGAATTCACCATGTGCTTGGGTAATTTCCAAATGACAATAATTAAATATAATGAAAGTACTAAAAAATGGTACAGTGCCTTGTTGACTGGTGATCGCTGTAATTTTTGGGTAAATTGGTTCTAATACCTGTACCTTTTCCATCCCTGACATCTGCCTTGAACCCTTGATGAGCACCTCTGCTTCTGCTGATGGTTTGGATCATTCCTGGCTGCTGATGAATCCCCCTGTTTGTTGCTGGCATAGCTTTCTATTAACCAGGGGCATCTCCAGGGGGACAAGATGCGGGTCTAAAAAATCCATTTCTTGTTCACTGCCATCATTGGCTGGATGAAGTAACTCTTCTTCACCCACTGTATCACCTCTAGATTCATATACTATTATCTTTAGTCTCTGAGGTAGTGGGTATGCCTGATCATTTTTATAGGCTTTCATATCAAGCATAATTTTCTTCTCTTTACTTTTCTCACAATTTCACAATGTTGTTCAACATCCTGAAATGCCCAGTTGAACATAACTTCATGCATCCCAAACAAAATATCTTCAGTAATCTCAGATTTAGGGACCCTAATCTCACCCCCATTTCATCCATATGCCTTTCATTGTCCACTATTAACAGTCCCATCATCTCAAAACCAGTTCTATCAAATCCAATAGGTCCATATACAGTCTTGATCCTTCTTCTAGGCCATTTGGAAATTTATATATACATAATCCTTTAGGAACATGCCCTTAATACAGTCTTTGAAAAATGCATTGTGTAACTGTAAACTTCTATATGAGTTTAACAGCTTTTCAAATTGACAATTTTTTCTTTGATGCCCAGATGTTCAGCTGGTGACCATGTGACTGGATCTAAATGACTTCTTAAAATTAATTTTTTGGAATAAAAAAGTGTCAAAGGAAAAACAACTTCAAAAAGATCAACATACGGCAGGTTCAGGTTAAGGCACTTTAATCTTGCAGCAAGGAGACATGGCTTGTGATGCCTTCTATGTTGGTATGACAACACGTAGATTGCGTGATAGAATTAGTGAGCACGTGTGGTCTTTAAAGAAGAAAGATCAACACAATGCTTTATATTTGCACAGTTGTAAGTGCAATGGTTTTAAAAAGTTTTTATTTTTTTGTAATAGATAGGGTATACACTGATCAGGGGGGTGACATTGGTAACAGGGTGGCTGTTTTGGAAGTTGAATGGCAGTTAAGATTGGATGTCATGAGATTTCCTGGCATTAATGATTTTATTTCCATTAAACCAGTGTTGAAGTATAAATCCAGCTTAATATAACTAGTTTTTGCACTAGTAGTTTATATATACATATGCTATTATGCACTGTTTTTATTTATGTTTTATTCAATGTTTTCATTTATTGTTTTCATTATTATTTTTTATTTTTTAGTTATTATTTTGATTCTTAGTCAAGTTTGTTGCTATACATCTAATTTGGGGTTGCAATGCCCAGTGTATTGTAAATGTGCTTAAGGTGAGTTGATTAGAAAAGGTTAAAATGTTAATTAGTATTTGTTACTTGGACTGGCTCATTGGTTGAGTATTTGATGATGTCATTTTTTAATTGATGGAAGTTTATTTAAATATTGTGTGTTTGTGATTTTGCACTGACTCTGATGATGCCATTGTATGGCGAAAGCGCTTAGTCGGTGTTTGCTGCTATTAAACATTTTCTTCAATGTCTCTGCTTGGTCCTGGATGTTCCTGTGTGCAGTTGTCGTTAATTTCTGTGAACTGATGTCATATAGCCTTGCTTACAATCTACAGTTTGGAAAAAACGTTTATGATAGTTTGGTAATCCTAAAACTAATGAGGATGCAAGCAATTGTTTTAGTTTGCAGAAAGCCGTTTCTGCTTCTGGTGTCCATTGTAATAAATCTTGTGCTGCCATAGGCTTCTTGTATATCAAGTTGGTCAGTGGAGCAGACTCCAAGGCATAGTTTGGAATCCAACTCCGACAGAAATTAATCGTACCCGGGAAGGACATAATTTCCTTCTTGGTAGTCGGTTTGGGTGGTTGTAAAATCGCTATTTTCCTATCTTCATCTAATGTTCTGCCTTCTTTGGATATTACATATCCAAGGTATTTAACCTGCTTTCTCCAAAGCTGCAACTTGTTTTTGTTTACTTTATGTCCTTGAGTGGCTAGAAATTGTAGTAATGCTATGGTATCTTCTCTGCATTCTTGCTGGGTGGGGGCTGCCAGCAGGATGTCATCTACATAAAGTAAAATCTGACTACCTCTTGGTGGGCTAAATCCCGCCAAGTTGCTTGCCATCTCTTGTGAGAATATTGTTGGACTTTCACAATATCCCTGTGGTAGCCACATGTATGTATACCTTTTGCCCTGAAATGTGAATGCAAACCAATGTTGGCTGTCAGGGTGTATCGGTATCGAAAAGAACACATTGCTAATATCTACCACAGAAAAATACTTCTGTTGAGGCTTCAAATCATTCAAGAGGATGTGTGGATTTGGCACCGTAGGTGCTCTAGGTATTACTGCGTCATTTACAGCTTGTAAATCTTGGACCATACGCCATTCTCCGTTTGCTTTCCTGACAGGAAATAAGGGTGTGTTACATGGTGAATCGGGAGATTCTACCAGTACTCCTTCCTTAAGTAAAGCTGCTATTATAGGTTTGATTCCTACTTCTGCATCTTTCCTTTGGGGATACTGTCTCTTCTGTGGTCTAAATGCTGATTTTGGCGTAATAGTAACTGGTCCTGCTGTACAAATTAGTCCTACATCTGATTTCCTTGTTTACCAGAGAGTTTCTGGTATTCTCCATAAGGCATTTTCTTCCTCTTTTAGTAAGAGTGCTAATCAGCTGTCCTCGCTAGACTGCAAGTGTACAGCTGGGTGTGTCTGTGTTATCCAGTTTAACTTCTGCTTCTGTACTCCCTGTTCTGACAATTCTAGCTCTGTCTGTTTTCCCACTTTGTGACGTTTTCTCCTAGGTCTGCCCATTTCACATTCTTGTCCTTAGTCAAACTAACGTGGTAATCGATTAGATTTATAGAGTGCAGAGAATTCCTGGGGCAATGAACAGCTAACTACACTGTTCCCTTCTGTGTCCCAGTACAGATTACATAATACTAATCTGTTTGCATGGTTTTTAAACAGTTCTTGCTCATATTCCTTATCAGGTCCTGGTGTGCTACAATAATACAGAGTACAGTGCAACAAATGCTGTTTATCAGTGTCAAGGGAGGGGGACTTACTGATGGTTATGTTCATCAATTCTTTGGTTACTGCCCCTGGACCAGTCGTGACCAAGTTCTGGCTGTACCAATAAAATGTTTCTCCCTCCAGTCGCACCACAAAAGTATCCATTTGTCACTGTGCTTCCATACCCTGCATAGTTGGAACTACTGCTATGCCAAATATCTGCATAAGATCTCTGCCCAAAAGGTTTACCGGGCATTTTGCAGAAACAACAATTTTGCTTTTCTGGGTCATCCCTGAAACAGGGTCAGTTATTGCTATGTTATGGGAGAGTGGCTCCCGATACAGCTGTCCATTAGCTGTTTTCACTAATATGTAATCAAATGATTCTGAATTTTCTGGTAGTTTGGAAGGTTGTATCAGAGTCCGTGATGCCCCAGAGTCACACAGGAATTTTACTTCCCTCCCCTCTACCAGAAGTGCAACTTCCGGTTTCGTGTCTGCTAAATAGAGCTCTAGGCTCAACAATGCTAAGTCTAAAATTTCACTCTCTTCACTATCTGCGATTTCTTGCACTTCCTCTATTTCTTCTATCACAATTTTTTCTTTTAAGTTTCTATCAAATTCCCCCAATTTTGGTTTTTTCCCCCAACCCAAAAAAAACCTTTTTTGAAAAACCCCAGTTTTTATAAATTTTTTTTGGGTTAAAAACTTTACAAAAGGTTTTTTCCACTTTTTTTTTTGGTAAAAAAAGGCAGTTTAAAATTTGCTAAATTTTTTTGTCTTTTTTGTAAAATAAAACATTTTTTCGTAGTATCAAAAATCAAATTTTCCCAGGTCTCATTGACCCCTAGGGGAACAGCAGTCATTAACAATCCCCCGTATGCTGTTGGTATAGCTGTTCAAATCCAGCAATTCAAAACATTAAAAGTTTCAGTATACACATATTTAATTGCTTGGTAAGTGTTAAAGTTCGGATGCCAGTCTATGAGTAACGCATCACGTTTATTCAGTTCAGCTTGTGTGGCTGGAAAAAGGAAAGACCACAGCAAAAAGATTAATGTTATCAGTATAGTTAACAGAATGATCATGCAATACTTCTGAGGTTGTTCTGTATTTCTATTTGCTCCATATCTGGTAATTTTGCTCTTGTGTAACAGTAACAAGTTTTTTGTCCAGTTCAAAGATTTAACCAATTTACAGTGTGTCAGATGAATCCAGGATGCTCGCTCTGCGATCTTGACTGCAGTGGGTGTTGACAGTAGCACTTGATATGGCCCTTCCCACTTTGGTGTCGTCCAATTTTTTCTCTTGATGACTTTCACCCAGACCCATTTGCCTGGGACTACTGCTGCTTCCGATGGTCTGGTTTGCTCTTTATCTGAAACAGAATTTAACTGCAAAAGTTGTTTATTACTTAAAAGTCGTCTCATATATTCTGCGAGTGAACTGTTGGCCTCCTGGTCTGCAGGCATGAGAGGTTTCCACTGAGGTATATAGTATGCCCTCCCAAGTAAATTTTCAAAAGGAGTTAACCCCTTTGCATTCGGAACAGTTCTCATGCTCAACAATGCCAGAGGCAGGCAGTACACCCAATTCTTTTGTGTCTCACTAATTAACTTCCTAAGTTTATTTTTCAAAACCCCATTATGCCTTTCTACTAGTCCTGTGGATTGTGGATGGTATGCACAATGGTTCTTTAAGGAAATTCCGAAATTCCGAAATATCGGCTCAACTGTTGTATAGTTTGATTTACAAAGTGTGTGCCATTGTCACTGTAGATCTTTTCCAGTATGTCAAATCTAGGAATAATTTCTTTAACAAGGACTTTTGCAACAGTAGCTGCATCTGGATTTTTGGTTGGAAAAGCTTCCACCCATTTGGAAAACATATCTACAATGACAAGACAATACTTCTTATTTTCGCATTTGTTCAGTTCTATGAAATCCATACAGATAGTATGGAATGGGTACGGTAGTGCAGAGAAACTCCCTTGTTTAGGCTTCAACGCCCCTTGTGCATGATGCTTGTTACAAACATGGCATGCCGCACAAAATTTTTTTGTGTAGTTTGTAAATCCATATGCTGTGAACACTCGATTTACTAACTGTACCATCCCCCCTGTTGAGACATGGCACTGCCCATGGCTCAACAAAGCTGCATATCTAAACAAATTAGACGGCAATATCGGTTTTCCTTCTTTGGAGATGTACAGCCCTTTCTCAAGAATTGCTCCTCGTTTTATCCATTTCTGTTTCTCTACATTCATAGTAAGTGTCTGCATTGTTTTCAACATTTCTAAATCTAAAATCTCAGAAGGTTGTAATTCCTCACTCAAAAGAAATATTTCTGAAGCTGAAGCTGCCTGCTTTGCGGCTGTATCAGCTCTCACATTACCTTTTGAAATCCTATCCTGTTGCTTGGTATGAGCTACACATTTACAAATAGCTACTTTCTGAGGTAACTGAATAGATTCTAACAAATCTAAAATAAACTGCGCATGATTAATCAGTTTACCAGTAGATGTTATCACTCTTCTATTCTTCCACTGTTGCACAAAAACATGTACAGTAGAAAAAGCGTACTGACTGTCAGTAAAAATGTTCACACATTTACCCTTTGCCAAGGTACATGCCCTTGTCAAGGCAATCAATTCTGCTGCTTGTGCAGATAAGTTGTGTAGTAAAGACTTTGCTTCTAAAATCTCAGTATCAGAAACTACTGCATACCCCACTAGGTTCTACCCTGTAGGACCCCTTCTGCATGAGCCGTCCATGTAATATGACACCTCAGCATCATCCAAGGGAACATCTGTTAGATATTTTCTAGGCAGTGTCTTTTGCTCGATCTCCTGCAGGCAGCTGTGTGGTGTGCCATCCGCAGGGGTCGGGAGCAAGGTAGACGGATTCAAATTTGTACATCGTTCAATTGTCATATGAGGTTGGCTCAACAGTATAGTCATACAGGAAAGATGTCTAGCAGGAGAAAGATATGCTACTTTTTCTTGCAGTAAAATAATTGCGACTGCATGAGGCACTCTCAGTGTGAGAGGGTGGAATAACACTACTGAGGCTGAAGCCTGTACTGCTGCCATTGCAGCTGCGATTACTGCTTGTACACAGTGGAGCAGGGATCGCGCCACTAGGTCCAGCTGTGATGAATAGTAAGCTATGGGGTGTTATTTGTCCCCATGTGGCTGTGTTAACACTGATGTCATATAGCCTTTCTTACAATCTACAGTTTGGAAAAAACGTTTATGATAGTTTGGTAATCCTAAAACTAATGAGGATGCTAGCAATTGTTTTAGTTTGTAGAAAGCCGTTTCTGCTTCTGGTGTCCATTGTAATAAATCTTGTGCTGCCATAGGCTTCTTGTATATCAAGTTGGTCAGTGGAGCAGACTCCAAGGCATAGTTTGGAATCCAACTCCGACAGAAATTAGTCGTACCCGGGAAGGACATCATTTCCTTCTTGGTAGTCGGTTTGGGTGCTTGTAAAATCGCTATTTTCCTATCTTCATCTAATGTTCTGCCTTCTTTGGATATTACATATCCAAGGTATTTAACCTGCTTTCTCCAAAGCTGCAACTTGTTTTTGTTTACTTTATGTCCTTGAGTGGCTAGAAATTGTAGTAATGCTATGGTATCTTCTCTGCATTCTTGCTGGGTGGGGGCTGCCAGCAGGATGTCGTCTATATAAAGTAAAATCTGACTACCTCTTGGTGGGCTAAATCCCGCCAAGTTGCTTGCCATCTCTTGTGAGAATATTGTTGGACTTTCACAATATCCCTGTGGTAGCCACATGTATGTATACCTTTTCCCCTGAAATGTGAATGCAAACCAATGTTGGCTATCAGGGTGTATCGGTATCGAAAAGAACACATTGCTAATATCTACCACAGAAAAATACTTCTGTTGAGGCTTCAAATCATTCAAGAGGGTGTGTGGATCTGGCACCGTAGGTGCTCTAGGTATTACTGCATCATTTACAGCTTGTAAATCTTGGACCATACGCCATTCTCCATTTGCTTTCCTGACAGGAAATAAGGGTGTGTTACATGGTGAATCGGGAGATTCTACCAGTACTCCTTCCTTAAGTAAAGCTGCTATTATAGGTTTGATTCCTACTTCTGCATCTTTCCTTTGGGGATACTGTCTCTTCTGTGGTCTAAATGCTGATTTTGGCGTAATAGTAACTGGTCCTGCTGTACGAATTAGTTCTACATCTGATTTCCCTGTTTACTAGAGAGTTTCTGGTATTCTCCATAAGGCATTTTCTTCCTCTTCTAGTAAGAGTGCTAATCAGCTGTCCTCGCTAGACTGCAAGTGTACAGCTAGGTGTGTCTGTGTCATCCAGTTTAACCTCTGCTTCTGTACTCCCTGTTCTGACAATTCTAGCTCTGTCTGTTTTCCCACTTTGTGACTTTTTCTCCTAGGTCTGCCCATTTCACATTCTTGTCCTTAGTCAAACTAACGTGGTAATCAATTAGATTTATAGAGTGCAAAGAATTCCTGGGGCAATGAACAGCTAACTACACTGTTCCCTTCTGTGTTCCAGTACAGATTACGTAATACTAATCTGTTTGCATGGTTTTTAAACAGTTCTTGCTCATATTCCTTATCAGGTCCCGGTGTGCTACAATAATACAGAGTACAGTGCAACAAATGCTGTTTATCAGTGTCAAGAGAGGGGGACTTACTGATGGCTATGTTCATCAGTTCTTAGGTTACTGCCCCTGGACCAGTCATGACCAAGTCCTGGCTGTACCAATAAAATGTTTCTCCCTCCGGTCGCACCACAAAAGTATCCATTTGTTACTGTGCTTCCATACCCTGCATAGTTGGAACTATTGCTATGCCAAATATCTGCATAAGATCTCTGCCCAAAAGGTTTACTGGGCATTTTGCAGAAACAACAATTTTGCTTTTCTGGGTCATCCCTGAAACAGGGTCAGTTATTGCTATGTTATGGGAGAGTGGCTCCCGATACAGCTGTCCATTAGCTGCCTTCACTAATATGTAATCAAATGATTCTGAATTTTCTGGTAGTTTGGAAGGATGTATCAGGGTCCGTGATGCCCCAGAGTCACACAGGAATTTTACTTCCCTCCCCTCTACCAGAAGTGCAACTTCCGGTTTCGTGTCTGCTAAATAGAGCTCTAGGCTCAACAATGCTAAGTCTAAAATTTCACTCTCTTCACTATCTGCGATTTCTTGCACTTCCTCTATTTCTTCTATCACATTCTCTACTCCCTCTATCACATTTGCATTTGTCTTTTCTTGGTTACTCCCTTCTAGTGATTCTTGACTATCATATAGTCAGTCCTCACCCTCCTTATCTTCCATGGCTACCTTCTTGTTTTGCTTGCAATCCCTTGCTAAATGTCCCTTTTTCCCGCATTTGAAACATTCACCCCTTTTCTTTCTCTCTTCAAACTCCTCTGATCGCTTATCAGATTGTTTGTTTCCCTGGGCATTTTCTTGCCCTTTTTCCCGGACTGTACTACATAAACCTCTGCTCCACCTTCTACAGAAAATACTTGGGTTTTCTTTTTCTTTTTACTGTTAAAATGCCTTTCGGCATGTCTAGCATATTCAAGTAGTGACTGTAATCTACTTGTACGATGGTCTACCATGTGCTTTGTAATAAAGCTGCTTATAGGCAAAATACTGCCTTTCAAAAATGCATTCTTTAGCTGCTGCTCATACAGGGAATCATGTGTTTGGTCTTCAGGTACCTGCATTCCACAATGGTTATTAAAACACTCTAATAATCTAGCATAATATCTGTCAACAGTTTCACCTTCCTGTTGGATGCATTGATTAATGCAAGTCCAGTCTGCTCTAGGCTTCCATTTCTCAGAGATTCGGTCTGTTAGACCTTTCACTCTGTTATCCAGTTCTGCATTGCTATGTGGGAGTGGCCTGTGTTCTGCATCACGGGGATTCCAGTTGCCACTGATCATGTGCCAATCTGGACCTACGATTTGTCTAACTACTTTTTCTACTTCTTCTCCATTTAAATGATAATTTAACCTCATGCCCTGTAAGTCTTCTAAGAATTTTCTAAAATTAACTTTTGGATGGGGAATTCCCTCTGTGGCTTTCCGGATGTCTTCCGGTGTCCACGGTCTATATACTAGGAGAGTCGGGTCCTGCCCTTCCTGTCCTGCCTGAGGATTTGGTACTTCTATGAGTGGACATATCTCTTCTTCACTCATAGCTCGTGAATTTTTGTTCATTTGATATAACTCAGTATACCCTCTTAAGTTACGTGTTCGAGACCTAGTCTTGATGGGATCTCTGACATACGGTCTTGGCTTTGCGGAGATAGCTGGGTATAGCGGAGGTGGACCAGCTTGTCCACTCGCTTCATACTCTGGTAAGGGAAGTGAAGGGGCAGAGGGGCTGATGCTATTACTAAATTATTGTCTTCTTTATCTAGAAACATAGCTTTTGAATTATTACTTTTTTGTTCCCTACGGTTTGCTTCCTCAATCCACCTGTGTGCCTGAGGAATGCCTAATTGACGTTGCTTTTTCACCTGACCTTTGCGTCAGTTTTAAGCTGTTTGACAAGTTTAATAAGTGAGGATTTTTCTAATTTGCCATCAAATTCATATTTATTAACCCATTTTGTATAGTACCTAACATTGTCGGCATGCTGTAATTGCATATATTTTGCATCTTCAGTTAACGGTGGATCTTGGGATCTTTTTGTGCACTTATTTCCCATATTGTTCTGACTGTTAAAATGTTATGTAACCCTTCTTATCTTTACGTGGTACCATGATTTCTCTTTTTCACAGTTTATCTAGAATAACTGCCTTACCTATTCTGTTTCCCTGATCTATGACAAGACTGCAATCTTCCTGTCCCTGACTTGTACAAGACAAATCTCCTGACAGATGATACAAATCAAGTCCCTGATCTAAAACAGAAAAAAGGTAAATCTCACCTTACCTGAGCCTCCGTGATTGATTGCCTGGTTCGATGGAAAACCATTAACTCATCCTCCAGTCGCAGATCAGAAAAGTGGCTGGCCTCTTTTGAACGACAATTCAGTCGGAGGTCTTTCAGAGCAGAAGAACCGATGTGGTCTCTTCCCCTTATGGTTTTATGCCACCTGGCCCATCTGACCTGAGGCGAAGTGAGAGTTTCTGGTCCAAAGGACCAATCTGTCAAAGGAAAAACAACTTCAAAAAGATCAACACATGGCAGGTTCAGGTTAAGGCACTTTAATCTTGCAGCAAGGAGACAAAAACGTGCTAATACAGAGTTTGTCTAACTAGAATCAGGAAGTGAAGCCATTCTTATACATTTCTTACAAGACATTGCCTGCTAAGCTGACATAATAAATCACAAGTTCTTTCAATATTATTTCAATGCAGCTGTTTGTCCATGATTTTTTGCTGGCATATCAAGTTTACAAAAAAAACTTCCTATGAAAAATAACGTGGCCTTGATGACCACCAGTCAGATATAACTTCTCACTATGCAATGTTACCATTCAAGGTACTATGGCTAATTCGGGCACAAAGCAAGTACAGATTATAGTTCATTTCTTCAAGCAGTCTTTGTTCAACTGTATCTATCTTTTCTGCAGCTGTGCATGTTCTCATAACACGAACAGAGCTGATTGTTCAAGTTCAATAACATTATAGAAAACAGTATTGTTCTATTCATTATTTTCCTGACCTAGCAGATAATCACCTGATTCTCAGTAAATTTCTATAAGGCATAAACATGAATTTTGCTGTGCTAGCAAATACTAGGTCAGAGAGCATCTTGCAGTTTCAGAAAGCATATTGAAGTTTGAAAAGCATCTTATAGTTTCATACAAAACTAAGCTGTACATAAAATAGAATGAAATGTGTTAACCCTTTTAGCTTCTAATAAGCACTAAACATATACATTAATACATATTTTTCTAACAAAATGGTAATAGAAAATGATTAGAAAACTGGATACCTTTGATTATATGCAACTGTGACTACCGTATTTTTTATGTAAAATTTTGTAAGGTGTTAGCGTATTTGAAGATGGTGTATATGGTATTACAGGGAAGAAGATACAAAGGTTACTGATATTAATCAAGGAAGTGGCAGCATGAATTGTCTGTGAAAGAAGTGAAGGTAGGTTGGTGTCTTCTGATGTGGAAAAGGCACATGATAATGTTCATCATCAACTAACTTTGAATACTTTAAC
The DNA here is from genome assembly GCF_019279795.1 of Protopterus annectens. Taxonomy (NCBI): domain Eukaryota; kingdom Metazoa; phylum Chordata; order Ceratodontiformes; family Protopteridae; genus Protopterus; species Protopterus annectens. The sequence continues at coordinate 1,855,527,399 of NC_056737.1, forward strand.
CTTCTATAGTAGTTGTTCAAAAATGTTGCAGGTGCTGCAGTCTATTTATAACATTTCTACAGATGACAATATTAAAGAATGAATGGTTTGTGTCTGCTATCCCTGTGCAGAGGAGGGCAAAACAGGGATGTCTTTTTAGTGGATTTATTTTTACTAAGGTAATAAATGCAACTATTGTCACAAGTAGTAGGAGATATGAGGGGGAGAGATGGACATTGTATGCCGGTGTTCATATGCTACTCCTGTTATGGGTGGTTTGGCATAATGGTTAAGGTCTTCACCTCACAAACACAAGGTACAGGGTTGATTCTGACCTTATGTTATTGGCTAGGCTTAAAATGGCCCTTCAAGACAGCTAATCTAGTACTCACCTATGAACCCATTGTGAGTATATGATTAGCATTGTTTATGCAAAACACATTGACTATAAAGAGTCCTAATTTTTTAAAATGTGTTTAACAGCAAGTCAGGTTGTGCCTAAATCTAAAAACAGTTGTGATCTAGGAGGAGATGAAATGTCCGACTGTCTTGTGCTTTCCAGTAAAGAAACTGCGCTTCTGGGCATTATGCTTGCAGTAAGGGAATGTGCAGCTCAGCAATGGGATACTTTTTTTTATTAAATTAAACATATTTGTTGCTTTGGCAAACTATGACACTGACATACAGGAGAAGGGTTTATCTGTTTAATACAGTCATGTTAATTAAATTAGCATACTTTGGGAGTGTGTATGCCTACCTTCAAAAAAAATTGTTAGGTATTATTTTCAAATTTGGGGGCATTGTTTGAGTCATATTAGAAAGGTCATAATACAATTGAAGACAAAGGTGGTTCAGGTTTATTAAATCCAGTTGTGTATTTATGTTTCTTGAGTTTATTTAAAGTCTTCTGATGAAGACTGTTAATGCTGTGCAGTTTTAGATGATTTATATATAGTTCATAGGTTCATAGGTAGGTACTAGGCTATCGGCCCAAGGGCCTACGTAAGCCTAGCCAACAAGGTTCCATTGCTTACGCCACCAGAGAAAGTTATTTTCCTGTGCCACAGTCGAGCAGAGACACAGAAGTGTTCCCCATGGTGTATTTCCTATTTCCCATCCACTCATCAAAATTTTTCTTGAAGAGTGCTAATGAAGAACTTTGCTTGACATAGATGGGTAGCTTGTTCCAGAGTTTAGGAAGACTCTGGGACAGGAATCTATCCCTTCAGCGTGTCTTGTTTATTGTGGTGACAAGGTTTAGGTCCCTAGAGTGTGTAGCTCAGAGGGATTGGGATTTCTTTAGGTGTAGCATGTCCAACAGCTCTGGGTTTGAGATAGATTTATATGTTAGGCAGAGGTCACCTCGGAGTAGGCGATATGCTATGGAGTAAAACTGGAGTTTTTTGAGGCAGTCAGTGTACGGTATTTGTTTGAGGTCAGTAATCCTCTTTGTGAGGTACTTTTGTGGCCTTTCTAGCTGCTGCAGATGTCTTGTGAGGTACATTCCAAAAGGGGCATTGTACTCTATAATGGGTCTAATGAGTGACGAGTAGAGGGGAACAATGACCTCTTTTTTCCTAGATGAGAACCCTTTTATGATGAGGTGTGCCACATAGAAGGACTTCCTGACTACTGTGGTGATGTGACTATCAAAGGAGAGCCTAATGTCCACCTGGGTCCCAAGGTCTTTTATCACGCATTTGGTGTTAAGTAGATTGCTGCCTATGTTGTAGTTCATGGGTACATAAATTTTACCAGAGGGGATAACACTGCACTTTTTGACATTGAGCTTGAGGCTATGGCTCTGACACCAGGCATCTGTCTCAGTGAGGCCCTTCTGTAGGATGTCCACATAATTTGGGGACTTGACTATGGCTCCTAGTTTGCAGTCATCTGCAAATATGATTACTTTTGGAGATGGTGTAGTACTCCAAAAATCCTTAAAAATGGTACACAGAGACTTTTGTGGAATATTAGAAAAAAAATAAACCATGTAAGATAGGCATGTTTGCTTTTTTGAGCTCATAGTACATTGTGTTATAAACTTATCATGAGCTCCTATTGCTATATTATCACATGGCTATCATAACTGATTGTAAAACTATTGGCCGTAAGGCAAACAATCTTTAACGTGAGACTGGGCAGATTTTTTATGGTGATTATTGTTAGGAAAATTACCAATTAAAGTGAACCTGAAATAGAAGAAAAAAAGAGGAACAGATGCGTGCTTCATGTGACAAGGAGAAGATTGCTTAATATGTTTTCTTAGAATGCTGTAGGGTATCTGGATTTTAGATAGTAGTGGCTAAAGCTGTGAATATTTCTCAACTGGCATCTGTAATTTTGATAGCTAATGGGATGTGTGATTTTGTACATCTATGAGTAGTGGATTTTATTGATAAAATGTGTTTACCAACTGTATACTTTATATGCAAAGGGAGTACAGATAATATACTGTTCAATGAGAAATGGGATAGGAAAGATGCTAAGAAAATAAAACATTGGATCTTGTTCAAAGAGCTGGGGTGGGTTGATTTTATTTTAAGTTTCACCGTCAGGTTACATTTTTTCCATATAATGTTTTGTATAAGGTTTAATAGATAATGTTTTTGTTTGTTGCATTATTTGTTACATTATGCATATCTTTGAGATGTAAATGTTATTTTAGTATGTGTTTTAGAACTTCATATATGTTTCTTTTTTTTTTTAATAATAAAATACCCATAGTCTTTTCAATAACTTCCTTGTGATTTTTAATATCCAGATGAGCTTTAACATCTCATCCAAAGGACAGCACACTCAGGAGTGGAACACCCCCTAATGCTATACTACAGTGCCAATAATGAAGAATGACTGTAATCCCCTGGAAGCAATGACAGCCTTTAGGTCTTCCAGCTCGGTGAGGCAGGTGTGGTACCTGTTGATCCATTGTCAGTTATCGACTCATTTCACAACTACCCTACAGAATATGGTTGGTAGGAAAGCTGGTAGAATGGAGACAGGTACTTCTATAAAGTCATAATGTGAAGTCTGAGGAGGATTGTTCCCAGAAGTTGTATGGTGGGCAACAAGCCTTTAATGGGGTTAAATAATCAGGTATGGCAACTATGTGGTGCATACATTTTTGCTTATCACTGCTAAGTGTGAAAGCTATAGCTTAAACTCACTGATAAGGCCAAGAAGGTTTTGCACCAAAAGAGCATAGGCTTCTATCCAGTTTGGGATGTAGATGAGACTGTGGTGATTGTGGTGACACATTGCCTTCAAAATGAGCTGGTCTGGGCTGCTGAGGTAAGGAAAGCAGGACAGTGGGAGAAAGAATGACTTGGCTGTGCATAAATAAAAATAGCGAAAGTAGGCAGTACAAATAAAGGTGAATCAAAGGTAGACAGTGACAAGGCACCCCTTAAATACAAGGACGAAAAGAATAAGGCATAGGAAGAACTTGGCACATTGGATGGTTCTGAAACGGAAGGAAGGGATACATGAGTGGATTTATGACATCTCAATTATATCATCTTCTCTTCGTATCACAACTAATCAACCCCCCCCCCCCAAAAAAAAAAAAAGTAAGGCAAGATTTTTTTGCAAGGGGAGGACCAACACAAAGCCCTACAACAACTTTACTTAAATATAACTAGAGGAAGGTCCCTCTAACAGTAAGAAATAGAGGTTACTTTATGTGAGTTATATATTTTAATGTGAATGAATTGTGATGACTTCTTATATTTTCCTACAAATATCCTAGGTGGGAAAGTCATCAGAAGAAAAAAGAAAAATGTAAACAGGTGGGCATAGAAGTGTAAGGAAGGATCCAAGAAAATCAGGTCTCAAAAGTGACTTGGTGGAAGATAAATAGAAGGAAACCATGTTTCCTCCTTCAGAGGTAAGAATGTATAGCCTGAAGAACGTAGTGGATCTAGTGGTTGTACAGAGATGTGTAAGTGTGTTACTTGTTTTCATTTTTATTCTTACATATATGAGACCATGGTCTGCCACAAATCAAATGTGAGAGCTGTGGTCTTATGGGTCAGCATCAAGATAGACAAGGTGTCTGATGTTGTTTATTGTAATTTTTGTCCAAGGAAGGTTGGAAATAATGGTGGGTGAAGGAGGGAGAATTCTACTACTGGAGTACTAAAATGTGGTAGCAGATGATTGCAATTTGTGTTGAAGATCAAAAACATAAAAGGTGATTACTGGATATTTGTTCAGCAGAGGGAGAGTTTTTTACACTATGAGGACTGGTTATGTTTTCAGAGCAATTTCATCAATGTGTACCTGTATCTATATGGGATTATTAAATGAATATTTTGCATGCAATGAATCATGGATAGAAGGAGAGCTTGCAAGCAGAGAATAGTATGAAAGTTACTTTGATGTTTTAATCATTCATTGTAAAATAATTATAAATTGCATTTTTTTATTTTTTTTTTTGCTATAACGCAACAAGTATGCCTATTTTATGTTTATGTAAGGGGGATAGGTAGAACAATAAAGGTGGAGAGTGCTGGAGAAAGTAGATGAATGCTGGTACAGATTTCTTGTGTTAAACTGGAGAGTACGTAATGACGGCAGGGGGTCATATAACAAGTACTAATGCATGGTATAACTGGAAGGAATCCTATGCAATTTAAGAAGAGAGATTGCCCTAAAGTGAACTGTAAATCTGTGGAGACAGACTAGGGTTCTACAAAGCATTACTTGACTTGTGAATACTAGAAGGTTAACTAGAAAGCAACATAACTGCAAAATACCTGGGCAAAGCAGAGCTAGCTGGCAGAGATTTATAACTGGAATTTTACTTAATACGCAAGAGAAGTATTTTTCTGTGATATACCAGCTGCATATTGTGCTGTGTTCCCCAATAAAGACTGCAGGTGTGGCTGTAAAACGTTCCATGCTTAGAAGCTTTTTCAAAAGCAGTTCTTTTGGGAAGCTGCAACACCATTATTCTCAAAGTCTGATTGTTCAGTATGCTTATAAGGGAGGGAGTGAAAGACAAGTGAGAGACAGAGAAACCTGAGCCACAGGCATGAAAGCCAACAATGAAGAACTGATGATTAAAGAAATGGTACAGACTTAACCATCCATGTGACTATCAATAACAGATAAACTGACTCTCTCTGGTAGATAGACTGAAAATGTAAGTACCTTTACATAATGGACTTAGGAGATCAAACTGTCATGTCCACTTAAAAACAATGTAGATAGTGTTAATTATGTATGGATTATTTATTTTGGTATAATGTTTAGTGTGTAATATAGCTAAAGCCAGATACCCAAATTTGTACTCAACATGTAGCTCAGTTACCATATTCGAGCCTGGTCGAGGATGACTGCAATAACACAATATTGTGAAAGTGAAATAATGTTTTGCTTGCAAATTAGTTAGGAAAAAGTTATTTTCTGACTTCGCTTACCATGCCTGGTTACAATATTCCTTTTTGTATAGCCCTAAATTAAAAATTTTTAGATATCCCTGAATGAAAACAACATTCTCAGACCTATTACTCAAAGGTGAACTGGGGAAGGTTTTTTTTATTATATGGATTCAAGTGGTAAGTGGCATGTTGAATGGGGATGTGCATGGGGAGGGGGGTCTGTGGTGGGGATGAGGCCGGAGGACAGACAGGAGAATATGAAGAACAGTTATGGAGAATAGTCAGGGATGTGATCACATGGGATTGGCTGAAGGCAGTCTGGAGGAAAGAATAATAGAAAGGACAAGGTTGATAAAGAAGCACAGAGAAGAGAAAATGTGTCAACTAGACAGAGAGAGAGAAGGAAAGGGTTGAGATATATTTGGACAAGAGAAAGCTGGAACTTGGATAAGGAGGAGAGGAGGACAAAAGGGCTGACATTCAGATAAGAGAGTATGTGGATATGTAACTAGTGAATGTCAGTTGATTCATTACAACTGACATATCTGACTTTGCTTAATCATAGAAATAATATATTAAAAAAGGGTAAGGGGCTTCACCCCCACACCCCTTTTTACGTATTATATGTGTCAAGTCTTTGCACTTTTGAAGAAAGTGTGTATTCTACTGTGGTGGGATGTAAAAATCTCAAATTATGAAAAATAAAAGACAGTCATTCATATGACTACCAGCCTAAACTTAAGTGTGGCTGATTGCATGGTGTCGCTTACAGAGTAAACAATTTGGCTACTGGGGATTCCTGAAATACTTGGGAGAGTATGGAGTCATTTCTGAATTAGAGTATAATCTGAAACTCATTACTGGCTGTTTTGTAAAATTCTACAGAATGGGAGTGCTACCTGTGTAGGTAAGGGGACCTAGATATTTAGAGCTGTAGGTGTTATTACACTCCAAGCGAAAAGTTCAGGTAATGAAAAGGGGGAATTGTCAGAAGTAAGAAAATGCTATAAGCGGGTAGATAGACTCACTCATGGGTAGAACTACAGTGTTGAAATTGATGCAGCCTCATAGATTTGATATACGTGACAATGTTTATTCATCATTACCAAAAAATCAGTTACTTAGGGGCTAGAAGACTTATATGAAAGGTGAAAGCAGTGAGAATAAGAAATACAAGGTTTATTTTGAAATAATTGGAAGGCACTAGGAATATGTTAGATCTACAGAGATGTATTATCGCACTCTTACATTGTTTATTACTAAGGAGTCAATGAAGGTGAGTGCCATACAAGGCATGGTGGTAGAAGAAGGGGGGTGGACAGGATGAAGGTCATATTCATAGATGTTGAAGAGATGCTGGACTGTTTAATTGTAAATGAGGAGTTACACAAGGATCTGTGGAGGTTTAGTAGCTTGGATAAATGACTAGAAGGAAGAAGCCAATCTGAAAGAAGCCAGTATGGAATGAGGAATAGTGGGGAACAGGACAATTAAAGGAAGAATAGGACTGAAAATATTGTTTAGTGAATGAAATACTAAGATTTTCTGAATTTGAAGAAGTAAGAAGATAGCTAGACTGGGGAGCAGGAGAGCAGCTTTTTTTATGATATATTTAAAAATGATTGCAACGACAATGTTATAGCAAAAGAATATGGGGAGGAGAAAGAAAGAGTAGAAAAGGTGTGTATGGCTGACAAGTACGGCCACACTGGGTTAATTTCTAAGGATGTAGCATCATGATGTTATTGATTGGATATAGCTTGAGGAGAAGCTGGATAATGAAGGACTGGGACTGGATGGATGATCTAGTGTTCTAGGAGGATCTTCATTTGTGTAAGAACTCGAGGGGACTGGCCTGTTGTATAACATAGATTCTGACCTCATCCTAGTATGTTACACCAGCCAATCTGTTTAGGTGAGAATGAAGGGCAAAAGTGACTCATAGTGCTATGGAGAAGCTGAAAAAATCAGCTGCATAAGTGGCAGAAATGTAGGGGTTTGCAAGGAGTATAGGAGGAGAAATAACATCAGTAGTTGTAGTATTTATTTATTTATTAATTTATTTGACCGGGTAAGCAGTCTACCCTTCAGACCATTTTCAGCCATGACCTGGAACAAAGGGCATTTACAAATTTCAACATACACTTACACTGCTGTAATACAACATAATACAGAGAAACAGCATGCAGAAGTACATCAACAAGGAATTTTAGCATAAATGCAGCACACTTTCAGCAAGTTGAAACATTTACTAGGAATAAAAGGTTATGTTCATTTGAGGATACAGGTGATAAGGGAATCATAAAAGAAATAGAGTATAGATTTGAAGAGAGAGGTAAAGGCAAAGAGTTAAAGTGCAAATTTGATGCTAATGTTAGGTTGGGCAAAAATTAGTTAGTTAAGCAAAAGAGATGGGGTAGATTGGGGTAGATTTAAAGTGAACATGAAATAGATACATAGTGGATGGAAGCTTAAAGAAAGAAAGAAGAGACTAGAAGTACTGGGTAGTGACATAAAGATGAGGGAGGATAAGCTGAATGGAATAAATGATATGGAGTGCAAGAAGATATTGATGATGACAGGAAAGGTGCAGAATAAAGAGTTTCCAAAGGAAACTGCTAGGCAGGGGGGAAGAGCAGACTATGAGTCTATTATTTATGTTGTTTTATTAAAAAAAAGTATTTTCGTGAAACAGTCCAGGTCAACGGAGATTACTCCCTTTGCATGAGTTGATGTCACCCTGGGGTAAGAGTCTTAAAATGAGGGCTATCCTTCCAACTCTAAATATAACAAATTTGAGGGCTGCAAATACACTATTGGAAAGGGAAAAGTCTCAGCTGATCAGAACTGCTATTTTTTTCTCAAATATTTTTTTTTTATTTTCAATTAAAATAACATTTACATAATATTTTTAAATATCATTTTAAACAACTATATACAATATTTACAAAATCCTGACTTTAAATTATATACACAGTATGTTATTAAATATAGAATTAACAGATCAGTTATCAGAGATACAATATTGATTATTGCAGTGTCCAACAAAGATATAACTTTCTTCCAAGGATTATTTACCAATGGCCTGGGATAGATTTGTAGTTCTTTGATTTTTATTTCCATCAATGCAGTTGTCTTCAGTAAAGTGTAGAATTCTTCCAAGGTCGGGGGTGTATTTGAATTCCACCTTCTGATTATGCATTTCCTAGATATAGCAAGTACATAGCAAATACATATTTGTCTTATTCAGGTAGGGACCTTCATTTACATGTAGTATTATCAATATTTTAGTTAAGGTAAAGGATTCATTAAATAAAGCTTTTAAAAAATGGATGATTCAATTCCAGTATGATTTAATTTTATTACATTCATAAAAAATATGAATCCAGTCTGCTTTATTTCACTTTTCACACCTCCAGCAAAAAAACATTTTTAGTAGTACTGATCTTTTTAATTCTATCTGGTGTTAAAAATGCTCTATGTATTTCCAGTTAAATATTTTCCAGTACTGTGTGTTAGAGGTATAATTAACTGATAGTAAGATGTTACTTTTAATTTCTTCTGTTAACTGCAATGACTGATCTTTTGTTAAGAACTGTCAGTATGATGGTTTGGGAATTGATTTATATGTTATTAACTCTTTATATAGATTTGAAATGGAATTTTTCTTTTCACAACTATTATATATAAATTCATACAGAAAACTTATTAGATTTGGAATATCTTTAAATGCGTAATTATTAATTAATCTGCATAAATCTTGAGTGTACATTAGAATACTTTGTAAGGTTAACCAGTCCTGTGTTGGAATATTGTAAGCAGTTTTTATCATATGTGTATCTAAAATATTTAATTTATTTTCACATTGAAACCAGAATAAGAATCCATTTTGTTTCGAGGAGGTTATTGTTTCCCTATATATTTTGTGGGGAAAGTTCTTAGTGATGGTAAATGGGGTTAAAATGTCAACCCAAAGTTTTAGATCTATGTTTGCATTGATAAGTTTTCTTAAAGGAATTGATGTAATGATTAATCAGTGTTGTTTTAGAAGGTTTTGTTATATTGTATTGTATACGTATGCATAGTATATACCAGGGTTTGTGTGATTTGTCTACTATTAAAAAATGTTAACAGATTAAATTAATGTGTTAATATAGCTGTTGTTAATTCTTTCCAGTTGGCAAAATAATCTGGGTTTATCCAGTCTATTATAGTTTTAAGTACAGATACTTTTATATATGTTTCTATTTCTGAGAAGTTCAATCCTCCTTGTTTCCAGAGTCTAATGTGATGAGTTATAGCTACTCTATTCTTTTTGGGATACCATAAAAATGTTATTTAACATGAGTTTATTTCTTTAAGAATGTATCTTTCAGGAATTAACTGTATTGCTAATGCTACATATAGCATTTTTGTCGATAAGACCATTTTTATTAATTGCAATCTGTCTTCAGAAGTTAATATAATTTTGTTACACTTTTCTATATATATTTTTATTGTTTCAATAATGTTTTTTATAATTTATTAAGATTATTTTGTTTATATTTTGGCATAACACTATTCCCAAATAATTTAGGGTAAGTTCTTGTTTTCCTATGATGGATTTATCTGTATCTTGTAGGTCTTTTTTCTATTTAAAAATAGAAATTTTGATTTTGATCTATTAAAGTGTAGACCTGAAATCTTATAAAATTTCTCCATTACTTCTTCTAGCTCTCCTAATGACTCTCTGGAGTTTGATAGGGTTAATAAAATATCATCATCAAAAAGCATTATTTTAGTTATGTACATGCCATAGACTTCTATTCCTTTTATTCTTGGATTATTGCGTATTATTTCTGCAAGTATTTTTACAGCTAAAGTAAATAAAATAGGAGAAAGAGGGCATCCTTGTTTAGTACCTTTTGTTATATGGATAGATTCTGAGGTGAAAGGACCTAATTTAATGTAGGCTAAGTTATTAATACATATGTTTTTTAGTAATAAGATGAAGGGAGGAGGAAATTCAAATAATGCTAAAGTTTTAAATAGATATTCCCAGTTGAGGGAATCAAAGGCTTTTTCTATGTCTAATCCGATTACAAGTGTTTCTCTATCTTTCTTATTCACATAATCTATAAGAGTAAGTATCCTTTTAATATTATCATGTGCGTGCCTGTTATATAAAAATCCAGTTTGATCATTATTAATTGTCTTTTAAAGTGGGATTTTCATTCTGTTAGCTAGGATTGACATGAATATTTTGTAATCATTATTCAGTAATGATATAGGTCTGTATGAGGTGCAAAGTTCTGATGGTTTATTATCTTTTAGAATTGGTGTTATGAGAGAATATTTCCATGAGGGTGGTATTTTTGCTTCTGACTGGACTTCTAGCAAAGTTTTATGAAAAAGGGAAGAGTTTGCAAATTTCCGTAATTATACCATCTATCCCTGGAGCTTTGTTAGATTTACTTTCTTTTATTTTGTCAACAATTTCTTTTAAGATATAACTTTTTGTAGGTCTAGTTTTAAGTTTTCGGGATTTTTTTTATATTGACAAGGTCTGTATCTAAGTTTATTTGGTTGGTATCTAAATCTTCTTTTTTGAAGTGTTCCATATAATGGAACCGAAATGCTTCAAGGATGTCTCCTATAGCTGATATTTTTTTCCCTTTCTTTTCGTTATATATACTACTAATGTTATTTGCTTTAGATTGCATTTTAATTCTTGTAGATAAGTAATGTAGATATCTGGGGGAGGTGGCTAATGAGTTTACTTTTAATTTTTCACAGGCTAGACAAGTTTTGTGTGTTAGAATTTCATTATATTTTTTATTTAATTCCTCTATTTCTTTTTTGACTTCTGGACAATTCTGATTTTTTTTTAGATGTTGTTGTCAAGAGTCTGGTATGCAAATCCAATGATTCAGATTCCCACTCTCTAACTTTGTTTTTGTACCAGCTAAGGGTCTTATCAAATAAATACGCTTTTAATGAGACCCAAACCATGACTCTACTGATTTCTGTTGTATTATTAATTTCAAGAAATAATTGTAGTTCTGACAACATCCAGGGTCTGAATTCTTTAATTTTCGTGATATATGATGGAATTCTAGTTGAGAGGATTAAAGGTTTAAACTCTATTTGGAGCTTCATTATCAGAGAGTCAGGATCTGAGAAGGGGCATGGAACTATTGACAAGTTGAGGATTTTTGTTTGAAAATCTTGAACTATGAATAATTTGTCTATTCTGGTTTGTGTTCCAAATCTATGGTCTTTATGGGAAATAATATCATCTTTTACTTTAAAAGTGTCTATTAAATGAAATGAATCAATACATTTTTTAAGGATTTTGAAATAGTTGCTACGAGAAAAGACTTCTTGGTGGTTTCAGACACTTCTAAGGTACAATTAAAGTCTCCTCCCAGTATAAGATTTCCTTTATAATTGTTGGAAATAAAATATAGGTGTTTTTTAACCATTCCTGCTCCAATTCCTGGGAACCAATATAGATTAGCTAAGGTCCATATTCTGTTATTAAATTTAATTATAACAAATGCTAGTAGGCCTTCTTTGTCTTCATATTTATAAATAACTTTTGGAGTGATTATGTTTTTCTTCCAGAGAATTGATACTCCTTTTGTCCTTGTTCTATAGGAGGATTGAGCTAAGACTGTATAGTCCTTAGGGTCTCAAATTAAGCTATCATTAGTCTTAAAATGCATTTCTGGGGAAATGCTACCTGTGCCTTATTTAGATTTAAATATTTTAGTAAGTTTGATCTTTTATTTGCATTATTTAAGCCATTAGTATTTAATGATAAGAGTGTTAAATCCATTTCAAGTTATTGTTGGAAGAAGCTTTTTGCTTCTTTTTTTTTATTTTGATTATAGTAGTTATCCCATATTCTCTGATAACATTGGATGTTATTTTTATGTGTGTAAACTTGGGAGTGTAATTTAATGTTCTTTCTTCTTTAAATATAAGTAGGGTAAAATTCTGGTCAGGCTTTAAAAAAGTACTCCTATAAAATATTAATTCTAAAGTATCAAATACAAGTAAATATGAATTTCCCATTAAACATGGAATGAAAGTCATTCATCATCCAGTAGATAAAGATAGATCTATTGGATTATCACTCATACTTTTAACCAACTGAGCTTCATATGTTAAATTATTATATGGAGAATTTTCTTAAAAGAGATATGAAATTCTATATAATTCTGTTATTGTTCTATTGTATTTTATATATCAGGATGGAATGTTAGTAGTGTAAATAATTATTATATCCGATATTTAGTTACCCTTAAGAGATCCCAAACATGTCAGATATGTCATTTTGGATAAATTAAATGCAACTGAAGAGCATACACTAAATAAGCCAACAACAAATAGATCATTACTAAAATAATTTGACTAAAAGGACTTTACAAGAGACAATGAGTGATTACCAATGAAATATGAATTTACTGTAGGTGTACTGTCTTCCTTTAGTTTCTCACTCTTCAGCTCAACAGCTTCAACTTACACTTATGAAAAGTCATGGCTTATCAGTGGTATCCTGACTCTGAGTAGAGGTGCCCTACATTCTAATGTGCAGTGCTTTTATATATTTATAGATTTACAAAGCAGAGTCTAAGAATGAACTATGATCACCCTGACAATTCCCATCCTGCATAGGGCACCTCCTGCTTCCAGAATGGCTAATTACATCAGGTCTAGAATGAATGTGAAGGTACCTATATGGTAATCAAGATTTAACTTAGGTAAGTATTAATCAATAGTATTTAGAGCATCTTAGAGAGTTCTCGGGGCAGTTAGAATACTTTTAAGCCTCTCGTCCCTTGACCAAAGACAGAGATTTCCCTTCCCTTTCTTTCCCTTGTTTTAAATCAGTACTAATAAAATAAATTCATCAAACATAGGTAAACAGAAATAACATTCAGTAGTCCATCTTGTACATGACTCGCAATCCATTAAACAAGTCAATGACTAACATCACTAGTAAACATTATAAAAACAAATTAGAAATAATTTCCTAGCTCTTTACATTTTCTGATAAAGCAAAAAGTTAACAATAAGCTATTTTAACTAAAAGTATAAAGCATTTCAATTTTTCCTTGCATGTATACATTTCTACTTATATTGTAGTGTCAATAGCTATCTTTGAAATCTGTACAATACCTCACTTCTTCAAATCAGTCCTTTTTCAATTCAGGTTTTGTTTTTTCAAAATGGCAACAATATTTCAAGGGCGCAATTAAAATTTAGACTGATGTTTCAAATAAATAACTTGTCAGTTGCCAATTGAGTTAACTTAAAATGTATGGTTAGTGCAAATATAGCATGTTGCAAAAATAATATGCATTTTTTCATGTGCTCTAGAGACTGTCATATGCAAGTGACATATATAATGTAGCATATATAGAGCAGATAGCGTATGGATTCAGGTTGTTAAAATAAATTATGCTTATTAATCAGGCAGTTTCATTTAAATTCACAAGTGATTTGGGAACATTTCAGTTGAGTTTCCAGGAATGTGTAGTCCAATGTGAGTAAATGAGTCCACTTTTCCTCATAAACATACATCACAATTCATTAAACTAAGCAGAGTCTAACATCTGTCTAATATAATAATCATTATAAAGACAAAGAATAGTAATTTCCTAGCTCTTCAAACTTTCTGATATCGCAAAATGTTGACAGTAAGCTATTTTAACTGGAACACTAAAACATTTCAATACTTCCTTGTGAATATATATTTTTACTTTTACTGTAGTGTCAAGAACTGTCTTTGAAATCTATGCATTAGTTCACTTATTTCAAGTCATTCATTTTACAGTTAACATTATATTTTCTCAAAATGTCAATAGCATTTCAAGGGCACATTGAGTATTTAAACTGATATTTTAAATTAATAGCTATCAGTTGCCAAGTGAGTTTGAACAGAGTGTGAGGTAATTGCAAAAATGACATGTTGTAAAAAGTAATATGTATCTTTTCATGTGCTCTAGAGACTGACAATTTCAAGTAACATATAAAATGCAACTTTTACAGTGCAGACAGCTTGTGGAATCAGCATGTTAAAATGAGTAATACTTTTTAATCAAGCAGCTACTTTTCAGTACACATGTAGTTTGGGAACATTTCAGTTGTGTTTCCAGGAATATGTAATCCTATGAGGATAAATCATAAAATATATACAAATAGTCCTATTATGTATTTATTTTACCTTGTTTAGGTTGTTTTTCATTTTAATAACTAAACAGCATTACTTTTTCTTATTATTTGTTATCTTTGAGGCTAAATGCAGATTTACAGTAACCTTAGAAACTGCAGCAATTGTTTACTGTTGCTATGGCAATGCAAATAAAATGTGAAGAAAGCTTCACTTCTCTTAACCAACAGTACATTTTCCCTCTTTTTTTATGTATTTGTGAATTCTAAAAGGAAATAATTCAAAGGACATATGTACATGAATGGAACATTTCAGAGTTAATCACGAACATGTCCCCAGTCCCAATAATCATAACAGTGACTATCATTAATCTAATAAATATTGTAATAACAATTAATTAACTTCACTATTCCAATTAATCTACCTTAAAACTAGATTATTTTAGACTATTATTTATCTATGTATAGATAGTGAGCTATTAAATATATATATATATATATATATATATATATATATATATATATATATATATATATATATACAGACTATACTAGTATAGTAAATAGGAAAGAATTTAGAAAGGGAGACAAGATGCAGTTAACAAAATAAGTAATGAAAAAAGAGAGAAGAGAGAAAGAAAAGAGAAAATTAAGAGAAAATACACATATACTATGTATGTTGATTTACAGTATAAATATTTTATGTGCTATATAACCCTCCTTCTGTGAAAGAAAAGTACCCTGTTTTACATGCCTGAGGTAATGTGAAAACTCTCATGTGTCATCTATTTTCAAAAAATATAGATAAAGATTCCAGTAGTTACCTTTGTTTTAAAATTCCAAGCAGTAAAACCGGTCCTTTAAAGTAATGTTAAAACAATTCATATCATAGTAGATGCTTTGAGAGATTTGGCTATAACAGTATCAGTCTTTTGCTTCTTCTTTTTGACATCTGTCCAGACATTTGCTTCTTTTGTTATCTTGAGAGTAGGTGACATCCAATCCATATCTTCTGGTAAAGTAATCACATTATTTGTTTTAATAAATGAAGAGGCTTCCTATAAGTCAATAAAAGTCCTCATCTTATTGGCATATAGTATTCTTATCTTAGCTGGATATGCAAGTTGTGCCTTTATGTTATTTTGTTTCAGAAACTTTATCTTTGGCCACACTTTTTTCCTTTGTTCCATTGTTCTAGATGAATAGTTGTTATCAAATGTTATCAGGCTTTGTTTATATTTTAGAGGTGGCTTCCTCCAAGCAGATCTTAAAACCGGTTCCTTGTCCAAGTATGAAAGAAATTTGATAATTATTGACCTAGGAGGAGAGTTTGAGTTAGTGGC
The DNA here is from genome assembly GCF_019279795.1 of Protopterus annectens. Classification (NCBI taxonomy): domain Eukaryota; kingdom Metazoa; phylum Chordata; order Ceratodontiformes; family Protopteridae; genus Protopterus; species Protopterus annectens. The sequence continues at coordinate 1,855,543,264 of NC_056737.1, forward strand.
ATGTTTCCCAAGAGCTCTGTGTGCCATTTCAATGCCAAAGGAAAGTCCTTCTTTTAAATTTAAAAAGTCAGGGATCCAGCTTGATAAAAAGGAAATAATATCCCCACCCTCTGTGTTTTTAGTTAATCTGAAAATCCTGATGTTATTTCTCCTCTCCCTATTTTCCACATCATCTACTTTATCAACCAACCAAGTGTTTTGTTTAAGAAGCAGTTCTTTCTGTCTTTCCTCTTCTTTAAGTTTGTTTTCCTAAGTCATTTAGAGAAATCTCTATTCCTGTTATCCTTGTTTGGTGTTGTAGCATTTCCTTGAGGGTGTCAGCCTGTTTTTGACTGCTTGTTTTAAGATTTTCCAGGTTCTCTTTAAAATCATCCATCTTACAAGACAACTCCTGCAGGGTAGATGCCATCTGTTGTAGTTCCTTCTTTAAGGCAGCATCCTGGTGACAATTCTTTGAGTTGCTCATTTTAACATGTGATTATATCTCCAAGCTTTTTGACAGGAAATTATTTGTAAAACTTCACCAAGGTTTCTAATTATGTAAATTAGTCCTTTATCTATAAGATTTTAAACTTTGAAGAAAAAAAAAGAATATTTTTTTCCTATCTTATTTAACTAGTTATATGGAGCTGTAAAATACTGCTGCTTTCAGTTAGCCATTCAGGCTCCACCCCCCAGAACTGCTGTTTTTGATAAAGATGAAGATAGCATGTCCCCAATGTGTGTGTGTGTGTGTGTGTGTGTGTGTGTGTGTGTGTGTGTGTGTGTGTGTGTGTGTGTGTGTATGTATGTGTGTCTGTGTGCAGATATAGACATACTATTTAATCTATGTGTTCACACAGGAGTAAATGCACATTGCCTGACATGTGAATACCAGGTCGCGAGACTATGGTCTGCAAGTAGCTTGGACTTGAGCATTTAAACTATACCCATGAACTGGCACATCTGATGCAGTCATAATCAAAAGCAGAGAAGTAGAATAAAAAAAATGTATGACTTAAGGCAACCATAGTGGGATATAGGGAGCAGTAAGACAGCGGTGTATGAAGTAGCTGTTTATTCCTTTGGCTGAACAGTGGAAGGACTAGGCAGGTCAAGTAGTAGTCCTCTAGAAGGATAGTTTTACAGCTTCCTAGATGCTTGGTCAACATTCATAAATATTGTCTTATTTCTACATTAGGATAGAGAACCAGCATACTTTTGCTGTCAGAAGGGATGGACAAAATAAGATTTGGCAGACTCACAGAGAATCATATATTTCTGTTAGCTTCCTCAGCACAGTGTCATTACTTTATCATTAGCATGAATATGTCAATAGGTTGACAATCAAAAAATATTGTAATCTCTTTTAGAATATATTAACTAAGACTGAAAATGTACCCCAAAAATGCCAGAAAAAAAGGAAGAGAAGGTGATAAATTAGGACTGATGGGAACATAGTTATTGGTGAAGGAGCTGTGCATTATTTATTGCCTTCTAAATAAACATTGATAATATGGGAAAACAAGTATTCTGTTGTGCAGTAAACTATGTGGAAGTGTTAGGGAAAGAAGGGAGGGTGAAGGCATCATCTATAGTTTGGAAGGAAAATGTAGCAGATGGAAACATTAAGGATTCCCATGCAGTCATATGATACAGGGTGAAGGACAGATCCTTATGGAAGTTAAGAGCTGAAAGATTCAAACTGGACCTCAGAATATGGATTTGCATAAGCATGATGGACAACTTATTTTCTTCTGCCAGCTTATTTTTATGTTGCTATATATTAAAATGTTTTATGGCAAGAATGCATGGAAACGGAATACCCAATTTTAACTCTAGTAATTACAACTCACATTGGCTACCCTCACCAATAATGTAAGCATTGAAAATATTGTATTTCTGGTGCTTTTGTACAAGGCTGTTGTGATGATTTGCCATCCAAAAATAATAAAACATTTACAAAAAGTAGAAAGCAGCATATTTCACAAACTCTTTTTGAGCAATGAATACAACTTCTTAAAGGGGTTGCTTATGGTGACAGCAACACAAATCAGATCAGAAAAGTTTGTTTAGAGTTTTCAGCATAAAATTGCTTATTATTATGGTGACATAACACAAACCAGATCAGAAAAGTTTGTGTAGAGTTTTCAGAATAAAAATGAATTGTTTTGCTTGTGGTCACTATATTTTTAGTGTATGGATGAGCTCTGTCTATAGTGAGTATGAGGTTATGGCATCCAACTTAGGTATTATCTGTAGAATAAACTGCAGAGTTTATGCTTTTAAGAGCTCTGAGCTGTGATTTTTTGGAAAACCTCAATAACATCACTTCACTGTTTCACCCCTCACCCCTTGTGTTGCCTAAGAATATTGTATAGTCATTTCAGCTGAAGTCTGCTTTCATTTAAAATACAGTCAGGAATGAAAATAATTATTTTTGTTTTATGCTGAGCCTGAGTGCCTTATTTGGGTACTACTCTTGCAGTCACTGTTCCTATGTGCAATGCCGGCATCTTATTTTGGATGGATAGTTAACGACTTGGGCTGTTTATTTTTGAACATGTACCTGTGGTTTACATTTGTTTTCTTAGTAATTTTGTGTAATGGACAGATTTATTTAACCACCAGTTTTCTGCAGTTGTAATGCTCTCATCTATTGCTGTGTCTTACATGCTCATAAGCTGTCACTGAGGATGTTAGTAGATGAAAAATACCCAGTTTATCAATCTAGTGTGTCAGTGTTATATACCTTTAAAGTGTGTTGCACACTGTGTTGTTTTCAGAGTTTTTCTACTCTATTCTTTTTACATATCTTTTTCTGAGCATATTTTGTATATCTTTTGCTGTTAATATCTAAATCCCATTCTGTTACATTTAAATGAATGCCTGCAATATCCTTACTGTTTCATTGTTATAACTGCTAATATTATTGCAGCCATTGCAGACATACACAGAAAAGAAGAGGAGCAGTTCAAAGTGCTTTACAGACTTTAAAGCTATTTTAGGGTCTTGCTCTTTGGTGACAATTGTTTATGCCGTAACACAAGACTAGAGCTTAAATGTGTTAAGCACCTGTCATACACCAGAAAGATGCCTAACACAGTTGTAATGTATAGAGCACAGCATTTATGCTGCAAAATCTGGAAAAAAAAACTTTTTACATGCTGTTACATTCTTTAGCACAAGACCCATACTTAACAGTGGGTATGGATGCTTAACAAAAGCTTCTTAATGACATCTAAGTGCTGCTAAGATCAGGTATTGACCTGGGGGCTAACAGCTGACAGTGACAGCTGGCAAAGAACAGTGGTAGAAGGTAAAACGGCTTTTAAAAACTGTGATAACTTCACTGTCCCACATTTACAAACAGAAAATATGGCAGAATTAATGTACTTAAAGCTTTTTAAGATATTCATTTGACAGAAGAGCACTTAGTTTGCTATGCTGTCTGTTTGAAAGCATGCCATGTCAGTAAAACAGTTCATGCTCCTACATTTTCTTTTTTTCTGTATTTTGTTGTACATGGAGGAGATAATTCTCCATGTACTACAAAGAATTATGATAGGGCCACCAGTCATAATCTTTATTACATGTTCTTGCCATGAATGCCAAGATTCATTTCTCAGACTTCATTCTCAAAGTGAATTTCTTGGCATCCATGGACCAGATTACAAAAGACTTGCTCTGAGTGTGCATGACATAACTGAAAGTATACACTGGAATAAGTCTCTTACTCTAAGAGCAAGTGTTTTGGAATCTGGTACCAGTGTAAGTCTGCTTTATAGAGCTAAGTCACTTACACCGAGAACAAATCTTTTGGAATGGCACCAGGCTTACAATAGACTAAGTCACTTACATTGAGAACAATTTTTTTAGAATCGGCCCTTAGATGTTGGCTATTATGACCTCTTCCTTGAAAAAAAAAATTAGGTTTGAAAAGTGCTCACACAAAGTGGATGGACATGCCTGCCATCAGTTCCTCTACATGTGAATCAAAGACTGAAAAACTAAGACAAAATTTAAATATACATGCTATTCCTTAATTTCTGATAATGGCTCTTACTTTGCTAGTGGGGAATATGCAAATTTAATATAGAAAGTTTAAAAACAAACACAGAATTTACGAACTGCACCAAGCCGCTTTAATGAAGAGCTGAAACAGGCTCCAATGTACTAAGCTCTTTCACTATCAAACTAATGGCTTCTTCAGAGTAAAAGGAGCAGCAAATCACATGGTTTAAATGCAAACTACATTTATCAACTGACCAATCACTATTGTTGCATAATTACCAAACATAACAGCATACATACTGTTATATATATATGACATATAAAATTACACTTGTTAAAATAGTAATAAAACTATTAATCTCAAAACAATAAATGTATTGATGAATAACTTTTTACAAAGACTTTATAACATATAAAATAAAAAATATATGTATATATATTATATATATCAATAACATAAACCAAGTACAATAAATTAAAACCCTCCCAGTCATCAAACAACCATTGCCCTTTGCTTCAATATGGGCATGATAAAAATATGGTCGCTGAGACCGGGGAAAACTGTAGCATTCAATACAACCTGCCATTTAAATTCCAGGGACTCAACTCTAGTATTTTCATCACCACCTCTTTCACTTGTCAATACCCGATCAACTACAAAAAATGTAAACTTCTTAAAGTTGCCACAAACCATAGCATGTGCATATAAAGCATTATGAATGTCTTTATTTTTTATGGTCCTAAGATGTTCTGCTATCCTTTCTCTTAACCTGTGTATGGTTTTACCCACATAAAAACCTGAACATGTTGTGCATGTTGCCAAATAGACAACCAGCTTAGAATTGCAACAACATTTACCTGGGCACGGAATTGTTTTGTTGTATCCCCATACAGTCACATGGGGTGCATCATTAATATATCTACAATATCTACAATCCCTGCATTTATATATGCGTGAGCTTGTGTATCTTTCTTTTGATCTTTCTAATAAATTTTTAATATTCAAACCTCTTGAAAATATTATTTGAGGTGTTTGCCCTAACTCCTTTTTGGTGTCTGCATCAAATGCTAGATCCCATGATCTCTTAACACCCTCAATAATCTGAGATGTATGGTGATTGTACTTCAAAACTAGGGCTCTGGAATCAAATGGTTCAGAATCAAGAGGTTCTATTCTTTTAATTATACTAGTGGCCCCACTAGTGTCTTTCAAAATAGGTTTAAAGGATGTCCCCCTTCTTCTTTTCTAACTGATATCAACAATTTCAATGAATAGTGTCTATTTAAAAACATCCCTATAAGGTTATACATCTCCACTTGGTAAATCATGTCATAACTCACAAGACGAGACAAACGGACCATCTGCCCTTTAATCACACTTCTACGTTGATGCAAAGGATGGCAACTTGAAAAATGTAATAATGAATTACTATATGTCTCCTTTCTGTAAATACTACTTTCCAACCCCTCTGATGTTTTAGTGAGTTTTATATCCAGAAAGTCTATTGTTTGGTTGTCCCATCTGTATGTGAAGGAAAAAAATGGGGTAGTGGAATTAAGGTATTTCACAAAATTCCTGGCCTCATTTTCATTTCCCCTCCAAAGGACCAGTATGTCATCTAAAAAACGATTGTATAATATAATTCGTTCAAAAAAAAGGGCTAGGGAAGAGAAATATCTCTTCTCAATGGAGAAGTACCAAGTTGGCAAAATGGGGGCACATTTGGCCCCCATTGCCACACCAGAAATCTGATGATAAAATTTTCCTTCAAATATCATATAGTTGTTTTTAAGTATCAATTCCATGAAATTAACTACATTATTTAACTTCACACCATTTAGATGTTTACTTCTCAAAAGACTTTTTCTAAAATATTCCAAAACTTCATCTTGAGGTATGGTTGAAAATAAATTCACAACATCTATGGTAAGAAATGTCCAATTCATGTCGCTTTTATCCACCCTTTTTAAGCATTGCAAACAATGCCAAGAATCTTTTAGTATGTGACCAAAACCACTCAACAGCCCCTGTGTATTCCTATCAACATATGCTGCCAGTGGCTCAGTTTTGGATCGCCTTGCTGCCACTATTGGTCTAAATGGGGTGTCATTCAGACTTTTATGGATCTTGGGAATACCAAACACAACAGGTGTAACCGGGTGTTCTACCAAAAAGAATCTGTACTCATTTTCCTGAATCCCCCCTTCCAAAAGGGTAGCCATCAAAAACACATAAATGTTATGAGAAGCCCTCTGGTAGATGGTGTCATCATCTAAAATAGCTTGCATTTTAGCTACATAATCAAATTGAGACATAATGACCACACCACCCCCTTTATCGGGCTTCATAATTCTAACTTCCTTATTTGTGATCAGTTCTTTCAGTGCTACCCTCTCAGACTCAGTAAGATTGTCTGGTTCAGCTAATCTGTTCTTTTCCACATATCTTCGTATACTATTTACAGATAACCTTTCAAACATTGCCACATCCTTATCCATAGGTGGAATAAAAGTGCTTTTCCTAGTCAATAGAGGAGGTGTCACATTTCTTTGTTCATTTTGCCCTTTAAAGCATAGGGACAAATTTAATTGCCTCATATATACTTTTAAACTAGTAAACAAATCTACCATGTTGTAACAAAACACAGGTACATACATAAAACCTTTTACTAATAAATCATGGTGCATTTCTTTTATTTCCAAAGCACTGAAGTTGTAAATGGTGAAGCCAGCTTTTGTGCTGACATCACATCTTAATTCAGCATCATCATTGTTAAAGTGCAAAGTGGCTTGGTGCAGTTCGTAAATTTTGTGTTTGTTTTTAAACTGTCTTCACCCTGTTGGGTTAGGTGTATTTTATTAATGTAGAAAACATTGCCAACATTTCACAAAGATGCTTTGTATCTGACATAGGGACCCCAAGTAAAAATGTACAAAGGGCAGGTCACAGTTATCATCATTTGCACAGGTAGAGATGGGAGTACAGGAATGCAAGTGGATGGCACAGTGATGCAGCAGTAGCATTGTCGCCTCACAGCAACAGGTTCTCTGGTTCAATTCTCGGCTGGAGTGCCTTCTGTGCGGAGTCTGCATGTCCTCCCTGGTTTTGTGTGGGTTTCCTCTGGGTGCTATGGTTTCCTCCTATGTTGTAAAGACATACATCTGGAGTGCTTCTCCCGGGCATCTGCTGAAAATTGGCTTTGTTCCAAGTCAAACTTTCCCGGTAAACAAATGTTAAATAACTAAATAAGTTTTCATTAAGAAGCGTGTCAGTGTTGATATGTATAAAAGGAAAAAGTGCTTTTATGGGAAGTTCCAGATCCATTATGGGGGGGGGTTAATGTTGTGAAGGGCCAAGGTTAATGGATGTGTTGGATGAGCTTGGGGCTTTGGTGGTGTCTGTATGTGTCTGCAGAGACACAGCTACAGCAGCTGGTGGAACACAGATGACTACTGGACATGCTCTGAACATGCACAATAGAGGGTTCAGTTTCCCATGCATGTCCCCATCCATGAGATCTGTCCCTTTCAAGAGTTGCACTGTCTGTACCATGACCCTGGATAGATCATGGTGTGCTATGTAACTTCAACTGATGTCTTCTAGGAGATGTTCCAGTATGATAATGGCCACGACCATGGGGACACACTCACTGGGGATTGAAACCTCCACAATACATGTTGCTGTGGAAATAGTACTGCTGGAGAAGGATCACACATGTCCATGGCCATGCTGGCTAGCATCTGTAGATATAGCAGATGACTGACTGCAAGGACAACCCCTATCATCTGCTAGATGACCCAGAGAAGACACTGCATGGTCAATTATGTGATTCACTCTATCCAAGGAATCAGACATACAGTACATGCACTTCCATAAGTCAGCATGCACATCCTGTAGCATCCTCACTATCTCTGCTATGACTGTGGTGACACTATCCTGTGCCTCCATGATAGCCTTACACATATGTAGGGTTGCAGCCACTGACACACCAATCTTAGGGTGAGGATGGGAAACATATCTATGGTGAGCACCACTACCATACCCTTGTGTGGACCTCCCTGTCCACAAGTCATAAGGGCATATTCGGACATCTGCTTATTGGGGGCCAGCGTATTTACCTGATCTATAGTGTTCCCATCAGCCTGTTCTCTCTCAGATGTTTGTGTATCCTGGGTATCTGCAGGCATAGAGACTGAGTCCATGCTGTCTGTAGGGGATGCAGCGGTCACACTCCTTGTATCAAACACACACTCTGCACCCTCCAAAGCTTATCCCTGCCATTTTATTAGAGGCTATAGTTTCTCCAACATCAGACGGGGGCAGTTCCACAGTGCTGGTGGTTGATAAAGAATCACCTGTGACTACTCCAACACACTGGTGATTACTCTAAAACAGAAACAAAAACATGCAAGTATGACCCAGCATCACACCTCCACATGCATCTGATTGCAGGAGGTCTGTAGAGGGCCCCAGTATAAAACTGAAATCTGGAATAGTTTGAGCAAGGCTGTAAACCATGCTTACTGTCATCCCAAGCATAATGGGATGGTGCTAACCCAATTAAAGTGACATAAGGTGTCACAATCCTGACCTCCTTCGCTGATGGGGCATGAAGTTAAACAGCAGTAACCACCTCTGTACTGTAGGAATAACTTATTTTAGCTACACAAATAACCTGTCACTGCATGCCATGCACAAAATTTATTTTCCTTGCCCCTGAAGAGATTGAAAGGCATAGACAGTTGCACAGGAGTGGAACACCTAATAGTGCCACGGTGAGCATACGTACTGTCGTAAAAATGTAATAGTAACTGTAGCAGGGATTAAAAAAAAACAAAAAAAAATGTGTAACTTTTATACACCAGTGCCACAGCCATCAATACTATTATAGCTCAAAGGTAGCAGTATGCAGTATGACTGTGCAATTTTAAAAGTTTTTTCCTGTATTCCTCCTCCTTTATAGATGGAAAAGTGGGTCCTGATATTAAGTCTTTGTTTTCACATTGTGAGTATGCCTGTGGGGTCATTTTCCCTCCTCCCACAGATGTGTTCTCATGAAAAACATTTCATATGTTTCAGTCCAATAGTATCTCTGCAGCTGTATATTGTCCAATTATGTAAGATCATAAATAGAAGTTTGGTGAACATTTTCCAATATATAGTAGAAAACTGTTTAATTTGTCTGTCAGTGAATGAAATATACATGTTAGGGCAATGTGTGTACTTTTATACGTACAGTATTCTCAGACTTCAAACTGCATATCTGATCACAGGTATCCATAGCTTTATCTAAACAGCCCCTCCTGTTAATCTTTTGTTTGTCAGACTGCATGTGATGATGGCCTTTGGTTTAGGTCCCCCTCTGAGTAGATAGATTGATAGACAGACAGACAGACAGACAGACAGATAGATAGATAGATAGATAGATAGATAGATAGATAGATAGATAGATAGATAGATAGATAGATACAGAAACAAACATCTGAAATTCATAATCATTTACTGGTTTTAAAAAATTTTCACAGTATTTGTATTTCTCATCCCCTGCTATCATCGTTGCTCTCATATTTTCTCTTACATACATTTATTTTGTTTATTTTTTTGTTTCTCTCCATTTCTTTTATTATTATATGCAGCAGCACAGCAACCTTCACCCACCCCTCAGGCAAGGACTGCCATCCCCCAACATGCAACAGCAGCAGCAGCACCACCATCACTATCTATGGAAGCACCCATTATATGTGGGTCCTAGCCTGTTGCAGTTGCCTCCACACCTCCTGCCCTACCTGTATCACATGCTTCAGGTAGTCCTGCACCAGAGGCTGGTGCAGTTGTACCCACTGATAGCACTGCAAATGGGTCATTCATTGGCAGCTGACAGAACTTGTGTGGGATATCATTAAAAGGAGGTTGGATGCTCACATTGGCCAAATAGATTCCAGTCTCCAGTGAATTGTTAAGTTGCACCACTGCCTAACATTGCCTCCACCTTTCTGATTAAAATAACTAGGGTGACAAGTTATCTCCTACTAGGTCTCAGCTGGCAGAGACTGCAACTGTGAATATAAAATCTTATTCCCCAATGTGGTGTCCCCCTCTCTTTTGTGCCCATGCTTACCCATGTTGGTTTTATCGTCCTCCCCTTATTGTCTTCCTTCTGTCTGTCTTTTGCAGCCTTCACCATTCTGTTTCTCCTTCCGCATTGTGTTACCTTACAACACCCTATCACTTATGCCTGTCTTTCCCTGCTACCTAACTTAACCCTCTTAACAGCCTCTTACTTCCCTTACATCCTCCCCCATCTTTTCCTCATCTTCATAAAAACTGGACATCTGTCTCACAAAAAATGTGTTTGTCTCCCACGCCACCTCCATCCTGCTATTTCTTATTTGCTCACCTTCTGTTCTACCTTCTGTTAACTTCTTCTTTTTATTTCTTTCCTATATTTCTATTTCCAGATTTCTAGTGTATAATCTGGTTAAAAATAGATACACACACACACACACACACACACACACACATGCCCAAAAAGGTTTTTAAATCGTTTATCTTTTTTATGGTCATATTGTGCATGATGAATTGTGGAGAGCACCAACGATGTCCATATACATCCAACAAGATTTGGCACTGCTCATTCTATAGCAATAATGGAGTCGAACTGATGTCATGTGTTACACACCCTGGCCTCTGCTGCCATCCGCAGCTGTGATAATTAGTTCATCGTTGTGTATACTGGCCTAGCTGTATGAATTGTTAATGAGCCTTGTGGCTCATTACACACGTTGTAAACAGCCATGGCTTGGCCCTGATCATGGGTACAACACTGAGTCCCTGGGAATGGTTTGTATTTAAGGAGACATGTTGATCAAGTAAAGGTGACTGTGAATCTGAAAAAAGATAGAAGATTGCTTAATTAACCCAAAGGTTCTGACTTGTCTATTAGCAGAGATGTTTTATATATTTGTGGGAGTTGCAGGTGAGGAAACTGTGCCTGTGTTTTTTTGTAAGGTAATGTAGTTAATCTTTGAAATCTTCAATTTTTTTTACTATTTGCCATACGTTATACTTATTAAAGCTGTGCCCCCACTCACTTGAAAGATTATGCTAGATGGCAGTAAAACCCTTTCATTAAGAAAGAATTTTCACTCTTTTCACTGAAAGTCTGGGTGTTTTTCCAAAATTACCTAGTATCAAAAGTGAAAATGAAGAGAAGTTGGCAAGCCTATTAAAGTGAAATGTTATAAAGTTCTATCTTTTCAAAAAAATCAGCTACTGTAAGCCAGACAGTCCTATATTAAAGGTACTGACATGCTGTGAGTCATTAGCATATGGAAAGAAGTCCATTACCTTATATATGTATTCTTATGTGCAATATTTCTTACAATACTACTAGTAAATGTTACTGAATAGTGAATGAAGAATAGAGAGTAAAAAAAATGTTTGAGGTGATATTGATATGATACCATCTATAGCCGGTTTAATTCAATTTAATTGTGTTCATGTTGTTGAAACTGTTTGTGTTGCTGCTTCTTAACAGCCCAGATCATGTGCTAAAGTTTGTGAACCGTTAACAGTGTTTGACTTTCTGTCCAAGATGTTAACATTATCAATGTTGTCCCTGAACATGTATACTGTTCGGCCAGCTCTGCTGCAGAGCTTACAAACATCAAGTATTCAGGTTCCTCTGCAAATGGAACACGTGATCTTCATGCTGATTCAGCCTATGGCCTGCAGAGTACTGGTATTTTTTAATGATATTCATAACAGACTGGAAGAATATTCTTCTTCATAACAATCACATGGTGGTAGTAATTATGATAGTTGTGCCAAGTGTGTGCTGTCCAGCTAATACTGTGTCTGTCATCTGTGAATCTTTAGATGTGAGTCAGCCTGGCATGGCAGTATCTTGGGATACATAGTGGGTCTACAATGAGAACACAAGCACCATGAGTTTCAGCACTGAAATCATCGTATCGTATCACTGTCCAGCATTATCAGAAGCCATTCTGCATATTGATTCTTTAGCCTGTAAGTGTGTAGTTGTTACACGTACTGTTTATGATGAAACTGCACTCAGAGAATCCCGACTTACATTATTATGCAATGGATTTTAAATGGATCACTAGCACATATGAATCTCAATTGAAAGTAATATGTCTGGTTCTGTGGTACATAGGGATGAAGTTCTGACTGCATCCCAAGTAACAAGAGTTTGGGTAGTAGCCTCAGCATGGAAGGAACCAGGCAGAGAGTGGGAGTAGTAAAGTGGCATGGACCACTGGCCTCCCACAGGGTGGAGAGGAGGGTTGCCGCACTCAAAGGCATAGTGGGTGGTGTGATTTCCATGGTGAGATCAAATAAACCAGCACTTGTGGTTCAAGGGTAGGGGCAGACCTGCTTAGAGACAATGCACCTTGCAGAAGTGAGGGAAGATGTGCCATTAGCACATTGCACATCCCTCCCTGGTACAAAGCTGTGTGCATGCAGGGTATAGGGACACAGTACAGCAGAAATCTAGACCCATACCTGATAGCTGTCTAAATGATGGTCCCTCCCAGTTGACCCTCATCACAGGGAAGGGGACCAAATAAGACAATTAACAAGGAGGGGGCTGATAATTGTTAAGACAGTGGGGTTAAAAACAGCAAAAAATGTAATCAAGTTATATGAATAACAGTAATAGTTATGTTTGCTGTGCCACATACACGGTGTGCAAACACAGTACTTCTATACAAGTGCTTCAGTGTATATACCCTGTTTAGGAGCAGATCTGCTATGTGAGCTGGTGTTGTACTGGTAAAGGTCACATGTGCAGTAATAACTGCTTGCTTGTCTACATTTTCTTACCTAAGTCTGATTACAAATTTGTATTGAAATTCTACTCAGACCTACAAGCTGTAGATTAAAAATAATGATTTGTGTACCATCAACATAGCAGTTAAACAGTCTGAGCAACCATCCTTGTAGAGTTAGTTTCAAATCCTGCAGTAAGATTTTACATACTGCAAACGTATTAAAGCAAAACATTTAGGAAATACCATGTAATTTCTGAAGTACTGAGTTTAAAATTCTAGTCACTTTTCATTAACCCCACATTGCCCTTGCATTCTTTTGTTAGACTACATCCTGTCTTATTATTCTCATCTTCCTGATTACACAAGGAAATGATCTGCCACTCCCTCTTGCTTGACACAGTTTGTTGAAACTACTTATACAAATAAATTCAACGGTTTTGTGCTTTAGCCTTAACATTTAACCACCCATATTATCCTCTATATGTATTCTCTGCCTAATTGAATTGTTTGCACTACTTGAGTCTAATTATTTTTTATGCAGTTCTGTCTTTTTTATCTGACATTTCTGGAAGGATTCTTAATGTTTTACCTTACAAAACAGCTTTTGAGTGTTCTTTTCATAAAGTGTAATAAAGCAGGCATTTCTGAAAGCATGTGTATGAGGAAAACTATGTATCTTAGATAAATGTCAACATTGTTAAACTTTTGAGATTCTGCTCCAGATTTCCTTTATTAACAATGCACAAATTCATCTGAAGACTGAAAAAGATGATCCTGTTAAAACAAATATGATTTTTGTATGTAGATTTTTATAGATGATTAAGAGAGTTATTTTGATTGTACAAACTGATTTTTACTGCGTCTGTTTCCAAGTTAAACATCAGAACAGCATAGCTTTCATCTTGTTGACTCGCAAGGTTTGAAGGGCATATTGGAAGGAGTACTGCAGCCAGCAGTTTCCTTCATAAGGCTGCACCCCAGTCACAAAATTTTATATATATATAGATATGTGTGTGTGTGTGTGTGTGTGTGTGTGTGTGTGTGTGTGTGTGTGTGTGTGTGTGTGTGTGTGTGTGTGTGTGTGTGTGTGTGTGTGTGTGCACTCTTCTAGCTGTCAGCAGATGTCAGATCCCAATCCTTTGTCTTCAGAGGGTGAGGTGTACCTACTGCCCATAGGAGACTTAGGGTGTGACAGCTCTACTTCTTTCAGGGGAGTGTAGAACCCAATGGCATTCAGCACACTTATTCCTCAGAATATGCATGCTAACATGTAATTACATACAGACACACACACACACACACACACACACACACACACACACACACACACACACACACACACACACTTAGCAAATGGCTTATTATTGCCAATAAGTTTTTGGAGCTTTGGGAAATGACATTAGGAGCAGATCAGGTGGTATACTCCCATTTTCCAGTGATACTATCAATTCTCCAGTTAATGCAGTGGTCCTGTAGGAGATTGCATGCAAGTCGTTGTACATATTCCAGCAATTTATATTTATTTGTTTTCAAGGAGTATGTGTTATTTTTCATTTTAGCCTTGTAAAGTAATCCAATGACATTCCCCTAAAGCAATTTCCCTCTAATGCTTACAATGTTTTGGCTTCTCCTTTACTTCTTCTCTTCTTATTAGATTCTTATAATGTTCTAGATGAACACCCTCTACCCCACCCAGCGATTATGAAGCACAGGTTTAGCCAGGCATATGGCATGCACACTGATTATTTGTTTTTAAATGCATTTATTTTTTGCAATGAGATGAGTTAGAATTTATTTTGAAGTGAGATTATGTGCAATTTATTTTTAACCAGAATATTTATTGTGGTTTTTGGATATATAGATATATATATATATGTATATATATATATATATATATATATATATATATATATATATATATATATATATATTGCTAAACAGATTATTTTCAGAATGCCTGACTGGGTATATAACTCTGTCTATCTCTCTCCCGCTCCCTTTTTTTGTGTTTGCTTAGGTCTGCCATTTCTGGAGTTGTTTAAGTAGTAAAAGGGTACTGTTTCCAGAGACTGAAAAAATATCATAGTGACACACCTACTTCCCAGCTGCAAAGTCTTCAGTAATGACAAAACCACTAAAGATGGAAGAGTTCATTTCAAAAAGATAACCCCGTCTCTCTTCTTTACACTAAGGAAATGTCAACCATTAAATGAGTGGAATTAATCATTACAAACATTACAGAGTAATAATAACGTGTGTAATAATCACCTATTCCCCAAGTCAATAACACACTTTAGTGGCTAGGAAACAATATAAAAACAGAAATGCTCATCTTAAGAAATTAGAGTGCAGGTGGGGCAAATTATCTTGACCTCTACTCCTAACTCATTACAGTCCTACAAGGCTTAACCTAGTTACTGACTCTAGAAAAAAAATATGTTGTTGTTGTGTCTTTCGGCTTTTCCTGGTTAGGGGTCGCCACAGTGGAACTCCGGTCCACTAATGATTGGCAGTTGATTTTTACGTACCGAGTTGTCAGCTCTGCCGCACAACCTTCAATGAAGGTACACCCATTCATGCATGTCTCCACGCAAATGATGCTGTAGCTGAGAATCGAACTGGGCAGCGTCTTACTGTGAGGCAACAACGCTACCGCAGCACCACCACAGCATAAACCTACTAATAAAGAATCAACATTTAACTGCATTTTCCTCAATACTTATCCATGCTATAGCTGTAGGCATTAGATATGTGTCATTCAGTGACCAAATATCACCTTATGCTATGGGGGAATAATGCAAATGCCTAGGTCCACCATGACTGTTAAAAACTAGGAGACGTCCAGGCTCTGTGGCTTACAGGGCTAAAGCCCTGGCTTTGCCCTCAATGACCTGAGTATGATTACTGACTTGAGCTCTGGAGAAGTTTGCATGGGAGAAGTGAGAGTACAGTGGCTGACATCTGTTCAACCCACCTCAGGAAGGGGACCCTGTTTAATCAAGGAAGGAAGACCATGACAGCTGTACTTGCTGAAGTAACAACTACTCCTAAAATAGAAGCATGCATGCAACCCAGGCCAGGTTACAGCCACCCAGGTGAGGTATAAGACTTCTCTGAACCCCACCATAGATGAGAGCACCACACTTTTGTTTATATTGTAAGGACCTTCTGTAAGAAAACAGTACATAAAGCATAACATGACTACTTTATCACGCTTCAAAAATCTTTTTTAATCTCAAATACTTGTTACCAAAAATAATGTTTCTCTGCAAGCAAAGTAAGCATTCTGTACCTTCTCAATGCAAATTGTAAAAGAATTCTCCACCAGTTTCAAAAATATCATCCCTCCATACCAGCTGCAAATTCTAACACAAACAAATTAGTGAAAACTTTAGCCACTATTTCTCAGGTAAAAAAACTATTGCCTGGGAAGTTACGAGAGAGCAAAATAAATATGGCTGCTTAACCTCAAAACTCTGGACATACCTGTGATAAAGGAAAAAAAAAGTAAAAAAAAAAAAAATAACACACACAAGGTTCCCAGGAGAGAAAACAGAGGGGAAAACAGAAAGATGAGTGAACAAGAACATAAAGGGGAGCAGATGGCAGTTTTTAAAGCCGCACTAAAAACAAACAACTGTGCATTTTGTTCCAAAACCTAATGAATTTGTCAGAGGATTTTGGAGTATTGACAGATACAATAAAGGGGCCACCAAGATGCAATGGATAAACTACAAGAAAAGCTGTATAACCTGCTAGAAGACAAATCTTTACTGATAGCAGAACTTTTAGATAGTAATGCAAAATTAAGAGAGTCTGTGACACTTATAAAGAAATAGAACGAGAAGCTGGATGCCCTGGAAAATACATCCAGAATATATAATCTAAGACTCATTGCAATACTGGAAAGAATATCAGAGCTAAGAGCTGGATGTTTGTGAATAAATTGCTATGAGAAATATTCAGATTGCCATGGATTATAGATAGAATTACAGAGCACATTCACAGAATGGGGAGAAGATATCCAAACACTGAAATATGACCAAGACATGTGCTCTTGCGTTTGCATGCATATAAAGTCAAGAAGAAGATCCTAAGGCAAGCATGACTGCTGATAGCAATTCCATTTGCAAGAATGTTTATAAAGATAGTTAAAGACTTTTCCAGCTCCCTGTTTAGGCAGAGACATGAGCTGTTAAATGAAATAAGTAAGTTAAAAAGCATAAGTATAGCTATGTGGATAGGCTATCTTGCCTTATTGGTGATACAGTGGTAAGGAGATTGCCTCAGACTACTTAACAAGGTGGGCATACAAAGTTTCATGGAGAAGTACATACTATGTGGAACACGCAGTATCCCCAAAAACTGTGCTGTCCTTCCAACTCAACACCTGATAAGGATTGTCAGGTGAATCTGAATATGGGAGAGGAAATAAGAGAAGAGAAGAGGAGGAGCCAGAAAGACCAACACTACACATCAGCATTCCAGTGTGAAAGAGCCAAAAGTTACCTATGGATTAATGAAAAACAAAGAAACCAAAGCAGCCTGGCAGTAGTTGGACCAGGAAGACAAAAGATGATACAGCCTGCAGATGGGAGGCTGCCTCTTGGACATTTCTAGTGGCTCTGAAGTTAACTGCTGGATAAGGGAAGGACTAAAAATCTGGAGAGAAGCATCACAGATAGCACTAATGCATACAACAGGAAACCAGAAATTATGAGAGACCCAAGAAGCGAAGTAAAAAGACAAGGTGCAATCCAGAAATGGAAGAAATGGACAGAGGGAGGGAAAGGTGAAAGATTCATGAGAAATACGTAGATTGACCATTTGACAAACTGTAAAGGAGTAAAATGGAGTATATAGACCTATGTATAAGGTAGGCTCTACTCATGAATGGAACATAAGGATTAGGCAAAGGGACATGGGGAAGCCAAGAGGTGGGTGAGTCGACAAGGTAAGTTCTCATTATTGTCTCATTTGCATTAGGAATTTGGTTAGAATTAACTTATGTAGACATTCTAAAGTCCTGTATATACAGAAAGACTGAGGAGTATGAGTGGGGTGAAGCCAAAATAAAGAAGAAGTGGGATGTATTTCCCATCTGATAGAAGGCTGTACAACATGATATAGAATGCAAATACGGATTGCATTTTTTTTGGCGGGGGGGCTCAAGAGGGGTAAGGAGAAAACTATGAATAATTTGAAGAAATTAAAAATGTGAACACAGCTCTGGGTTAGTCTACCATATACAAGAAATAAGGACAGGGAAAAAGGGACCCAGCTGTATAGGGAAGGAAGGCCCAAGTCTAGACTGACCACCTTGAGATGAGAAGTAAAAAGAACCTATCATATGGGAGGAGGGAGGGATCTGAGTGTAGGACGGAACCATATAATGGAATGTTCAGCTTGGATCAGATGCCCAGGAGAGAGGGGGTTCCTGACAGATGCTGAAGAAGGTAGAAACAGAGTATGAGGATAAGACAATTGTGAGCACATGGAACACAGGTTGATTTTCTAACCCAGTCATGCGGAAAAAGATACATACAAGCTCAGAAAGCAAAAAGGGGGATATAGTTCTACTCCAGGAAACAAAACTTAATGTCAGAGAAGGAGAGAATATTTTATGTGCAGAATACCACAAAGGGGAGTTAGACAACAAAGCAATTGGGCGGGGGGGGGGGGCTAGCTGTGATATTGAAGCATGGCCTGCAGGTGATAATGAAGAAGTTGCTGAAAAGCTGAAAAAGACAAATGATTATTATGACAACTGGATCACTGACAACATACAAAGATGAGAGGGACTTCAGAATTTTTTTTCCAACACTGAGAGAAAATGAGGAAGGATGGCATAAAAATCTTAGGGGGAGACTTTAATATCACAATAGAATTGGAGGAGTATAGGCTGTTTGGAAAGACAGAATCCAAGACAAAAAATGAGGCAAGACTTGTAAAAAATATATAAAAGCAGGATGACCAGTAGACATATGAAGGGAGTGCATGAAAGCAGGTAGATGGGTAGACATATGGAGGGAAAATCATCCATAGGTCAAGGATTACACTTTCACAAGAATAATATGATATATGCAAGCAGGCTTAATGGTATACGGACCATGAAAAGTACTGACGGGGTGAAGAACATGGAAATATGTGGAAGGTTTGCAGTGGACCATGAAGGACTGGTCACAACCATTACTGTGAGGATTATAGATGGGGTGGGATGGTGATAGATGAGCTATAAATAGGGGGAATAACCGGAAAGGAAACAGTTGTGAAATATAATCCAGAAGACAATGCAGGATAATTAAAAGGGCAAGAAATAGCTGAAGGAATGCTGTTAAAATGTAGTGAAGGTAAGAAGAGCACTGGTGGGATGCACTGTAGGTAAGATGAGTGCTGGTGAGATATCTTGAAGGTAGGATGAGTGCTGGTGGGATGTACTGAAGGTAGGATGAGTGCTGGTGAGATGTCTTGAAGGTAGGATGAGTGCTGATGGGATGTACTGAAGGTAGGATGAGTGCTGATGGGAAGTATTGAAGGTAGGATAAATGCTGGTGAGATGTATTGAAGGTATCATGAGTGCTGATAGGATTTAGTGAAGGTTGGATATGTGCTGGTGGGATGTATTGAAGGTAGGATGAGTGCTGGTGGGATATAGTGAAGGCAGGATAAGTGATGGTGAGATGTAGGGAAGGTAGGCTGAGTGCTGGTGGGATGTTTCTTACCAGTACTGCACTGGTTTTATTTATTTGCTTATCAGTACTGCACTGTTTTTTATTTGTTTGCTTAACAGAGAACCCAGTTCTTACCAATATCCAGGCCTCCACTCTAAACAAACTCCAACAGACTTGCCATAAAATAGTCAGATTCATTACTAACTCCCCATACAACTCATACCACTGCATTTCTTTAAACTCTCTTCAATGGCTTGAACTTCCCCAATTTCTGCTATCTTATCGATTTCATATGCTACACTCTATTCTTTATAAACCCTCCTTCTGTCTATCTCTGTCTTCCTTAGTCTCCATCTACATCCCATCCTGGAACCTCCATACTTCTAACCAACAATTACTTGATATCTACCACCCAAAAAGGTCAGTAGGCAAACTACTGTACAAACACTGCCTTGCTCATGCTTGGAACAAACTTCCCCTTGACTTACGTTCAATCTCCCATACCTCACACTTTAAAAATAAACTAAATGCTTATTTTCTCAATTCCAGGACCTGCCCTTGCCATGACCCCACCTAGTCTTCCTTCCCTTTATGTACCCTCAAAAGGACCATACTTAGTACCTCATTACACCTCTCTCTCCAATGTGTCTACTATACAAACAAAAAAGTTTTATTGTTGACCTATTGAATTATATCAGTGCAAAATTGTTACTTAGCTTCTTTTTAATGCAACTTTAACTTTATGCATGTAACCCAACAAATGTGAATCTTTTTGCTATAACTGCTATTATATCTATATTGTTTAAAATTGTACTTGTTTAAAAATGTACTACTGGAGCTTTTCTCCTCTGATCTCCACTGTAAATGGGCCACAAGCCCAGTTGGATAAACCCGGTTAACAAATGTCAATAAATAAATAAATAAATTAACAGTACTGGACTGGTTTTATTTATTTGCTTATTGGTACTGCACTGGTTTTTAATTTATTTGCTTTACAGTACTGCACTCTTTTTATTTTATTTATTTATTTTTTTTGCTTAACAGTACTGCACTGGTTTTATTTATTTATTTATTTGTTTATTTATTTATTTTGCTTAACAGTATAGCACACTGGGAATGCACAAGCCAGTGCATTTCTTTGTGCCGGTCCCAAGCCCGGATAAATGGGGAGGGTTGCGTCAAGAAGGGCATCCGGCGTAAAACCTCTGCCAAATTACTTATGCGGAGAACATTTCATATTTCCATATGAGATCGGTCGTGGCCCGGGTGAACAACGACTGCCACCAGTACTGTTAGCCAACAGGGTGCTGGTGGAAATTGGGCTACTGCTGGCCGAAGGAGAAGAGGAGGGGGAAGGCATGCCCGAAGGCAGGAAGAGAGGAGGAATGTTAGGAGTGTAGTAGTGAGGGTAGGAACTTTGAATGTTGGCAGTATGACTGGTATAGGAAGAGAGTTAGCTGATATGATGGAAAGAAGGAAGGTTGATATATTGTGCGTGCAAGAGACCAGATGGAGGGAAAGTAAGGCCAGGTGTATAGGAGGTGGGTTCAAATTGTTCTATCATGGTGTGGATGGCAGGAGAAATGGGGTAGGGGTTATCCTAAAGGAACAGTATGCCAAGCGTGTTTTGGAGGTGAAGAGAGTGTCTGATAGAGTGATGTTTATGAAGCTTGAAATTGATTGTGTAATGATGAATGTTGTTAGTGCATATGCTCCACAAGTTGGGTGTGCGATGGATGAGAAAGAAAAATTTTGGAGTGAGTTGGATGAAGTGGTGGTGAGTGTACCCAAGGGTGAGAGACTAGTGATTGGAGCGGACCTCAATGGGCATGTTGGTGAAGTCAACAGAGGGGATGAGGAAGTGATGGGTAGGTATGGGGTTAAGGAGAGGAATGCAGAAGGTCATATGATTGTGGATTTTGTGAAAAGGGTGATGTACAAGAGTGGAGGAAGGTGCACACAGGTGGATTATATCCTATGTAGGAGGGCCAGTCTGAAGGAGATTGGAGTTTGTAAAGTGGTGACAGGGGAAAGTGTAGTTAAGCAGCATAGATTGGTGGTCTGTAGGATGACGATGGTCATCAAGAAGAGGAGGAGGAGTGTGAAAGCAGTGCCAAGGATTAAATGGTGGAAGTTAAAAAAGGGTGATTGTGAGGTGGAGTTCAGGGAAGAGTTAAGACAGGCACTGGGAGGCAGTGAGGAGTTACCGAATAGCTGGGAAACTACAGCAGAGCTAGTAAGGGAGACTGCTAGAAAGGTGCTTGGTGTGACATCTGGACAGAGGAAGGAGGACAAGGAGACCTGGTGGTGGAATGAGGAAGTACAGGAGAGTATACAGAAGAAGAGGCTGGCGAAGAAGAAGTGGGATTGTCAAAGAGATGAAGAAAGTAGACATGAGTATAAGGAGATGAGACGCATGGCAAAGAGAGAGGGCGAAGCCTAAGGATAAGGTATATGGAGAGTTGTATGAGAGATTGGATACTAAAGAGGGAGAAAAGGACCTATACCGATTGGCTAGACAGAGGGACAGAGCTGGGAAAGATGTGCAGCAGGTAAGGGTGATAAAGGATAGTAAGGGAAATGTACTCACAAGTCAGGATAGTGTGTTGAGTAGTGGAAAGAGTATTTTGAAGGGCTGATGAATGAAGAGAATGAGAGAAAAAGAAGGTTGGATGATGTGGGGATAGTGAATCAGGAAGTGAAACAGATTAGCAAGGAGGAAGTAAGGTCAGCTATGAAGAGGATTAAGAATGGAAAGGCTGTTGGCCCAGATGACATACCAGTGGAAGCATGGACGTGCTTAGGTGAAATGGCAGTGGAATTTTTAACCGGATTGTTTAATGAAATTTTGGAAAGTCAGAGGATGCCTGAGGAGTGGAGAAAAAGTGTTTTGATACCTATCTTTAAGAATAAGTGTGATGTGCAGAGCTGCAGTAACTACAGAGGGATAAAATTGATCAGTCACAGCTTGAAGTTATGGGAAAGAGTAGTGGAAGCTAGGTTAAGAAGAGAGGTGATGATTAGTGATCAGCAGTATGGTTTCATGCCAGGAAAGAGCACTACAGATGCAATATTTGCTCTGAGACTGTTGTTGGATAAATATAGAGAAGGTCAGAAGGAGTTGCATTGTGTCTTTGTGGACTTAGAGAAAGCATATGACAGGGTGCCTAGAGAGGAGTTGTGGTATTGTATGAGGAAGTCGGGAGTGGTAGAGAAGTATGCAAGAGTGGTACAGGATATGTACGAGGGTAGTGTGACAATGGTGAGGACTGCGGCGGGAGTGACAGATATGTTTAAGGTGGAGGTGGGATTACATCAAGGATCAGCTCTAAGCCCTTTCTTATTTGCAGTATTGATGGACAGGTTGACAGATGAGATCAGACAGGAGGCCCCGGGGACTATGATGTTTGCAGATGACATTGTGATATGTAGTGAGAGTAGGGACCAGGTTGAGGAGACCCTGGAGAGGTGGAGATATGCTTTAGAGAGGACAGGAATGAAGTTCAGCAGGGTTAAAACAGAATATATGTGTGTAAATGTGTGGGAGGGTAGAGGAATGGTGAGGATGCAGGGAGTAGAGTTGATAAAGGTGGATGAGTTTAAGTACTTAGGCTCAACAGTTCAGAGTAATGGTGAGTGTGGAAGAGAGGTGAAGAAGAGAGTACAGGCAGGGTGGAATGGGTGGAGAAGAGTGTCAGGAGTGATTTGTGACAGACGGGTACCAATAAGAGTGAAAGGGAAGGTCTACAAGAGGGTAGTGAGACCAGCTATGTTATATGGGTTGGAGACGGTGGCACTGATGAAAAGGCAGGAGTCAGAACTGGATGTGGCAGAGTTAAAGATGTTAAGGTTTGCACTGGGTGTGACTAGGATGGACAGGATTAGGAATCAGTATATCAGAGGGTCAGCTCAGGTTGGACAGTTTGGAGACAAAGCAAGAGAGGCGAGATTGCGTTGGTTTGGACATGTGCTGAGGAGGGATGCTGGGTATATTGGGAAAAGGATGCTAAGGATGGAGCTGCCAGGTAAGAGGAAAAGAGGAAGGCCTAAGATAAGGTTTATGGATGTGGTGAAAGAGGACATGCAGGCAGTTGGTGTGAAAGAGCATGATGCAGAGGACAGGAAGAAATGGAAACAGAAGATCCGCTGTGGCGACCCATAACGGGAACAGCTGAAAGAAGATGATGAGTACAGCAATGCTTTTATTTGTTTGACTGAATTATTTAATTTTCTGTCTCCATTTATATATTTGCTGACCTCTGATTGAATTTTTGTTTTTCTCCCACCCAACTGCTGTTGTGTTCTTAAAGTTGGTGGGTTTTGCTTTTGCCCACCCCTACTGTGAGCTTGTGGTGAACTCATTCCAGTGAGAAGAAACTGGTCAAACAGCTTCTGTGTTATCTGTTTGTCTCAAGGTATAGCTTTGGAAGGGTCTTTTATCTTGCTGGCCTAAAAATAATACCTCTGTGTGAATTTCTGCTTATCTTGCTAGAGCTCCACAGTGCCTGACTCAGAGTGTTTCTTAAACAATCAGAATTATAGAGCTACATAAGTATATTTTTTGTCCGCTCCTACTGTAAATTTGATAAGGGACACTTCTATCAGTCCCCTCTCATTAGTTCATTCTACCTAATACAGAGATCATCTAGGAAGGCCAAACCACTTAGTTCCTTAACCTTGAATTTTCTTTCTGCTACTTACTGTGGCTTGTACTCTAAAGTGTTCAGTTACATTTCTTCTGTTGTGTTGATTACATCTTGTTTATAGTCTGTTTAAATTGTGTTATTCTAAGCTTCATAGTTTTGGTTTAAGCTCTTTTTAGGCTTACCCCTTAGCTCTCCCTGGCCTTTCTCTCTCAGATTCAGACAAATATGGATAGGCAATTTCCTACACTTTCTCCTGACAGTCTGTTTGATATGGGCATCCTGACACAGTGTAGCAACTGCCTTATGTACACAGACAACCACTTACTGCTACCACCTAGGAACACAGTCTGCGAGAGATGTGATTACATTAGGAACCTAGAGTCTATGCTCGCGCCCTCACAAACCAGTATATCTGGCACTGAGAAGGCTGTCAACACAATCACTACACCTCAGACACCACCCACACCTCAACAAAAACATACCCAAAGGAGACCACGGAGGCAAAAACACATGCAATCTCCACAGCCCTCCACACCA
Source organism: Protopterus annectens (assembly GCF_019279795.1). Classification (NCBI taxonomy): domain Eukaryota; kingdom Metazoa; phylum Chordata; order Ceratodontiformes; family Protopteridae; genus Protopterus; species Protopterus annectens. The sequence continues at coordinate 1,855,567,907 of NC_056737.1, forward strand.
CATACCACCCATAGTTCACACACTTGTGTTTCACACACACTAAGGCTTAACCATTTACCCAACATATTAGTCATAGGAGAATTCATTGTGAGACACACAGATGTGTCTCTCACCAGGCTGGATAAGGAGAATGTCACATTTAGTTGTCTGTCAGGGTCCAGAATCCACTATATCTCACATGCACTCATGTGTCTCAACAACAGGTACTGTCATAGTCCATGTTGATGTGAATGACTTGAGACATACCTCCCTGGACTATATAAAGAGAGACATGATTGAACTCACTGAATATGTGTCCCATGCGATTATGTCCCTAGCCTTAAACAACATTCTACCGTCACCCAGAATGATGCCTCAGTACAAACAGAAAATTATTGACTTTAACAATTGGCTTAGTTTCTGGTGTCATTCCAGGGAGAGCCACTACATGACAGCCCGGGAAGATATGATTGACAGACCACCATGGTTTGCCAGAGATGGCCTTCATCTGTCTCATTTGGGCTTCAGGCTTCTGCCAAAGGCTTTTGCCTCCCTCATAGTGCCTTTTTTAGAAAAAGTGATGAGGTTAAAACTACTATTTTATTTTATTTTATTTATTTTACAGTTGTTGACTGGGCTAGTCCAACTGGATGCATGTCCATTTTCAGTGGAGGCCCAGGGAGAAAAGCTCCACATTCAAGAAAAAAGATCACAATAGCATAAGTGCATTATAAGATTTAACAAGTTTAACTAGTAAATACATTTTAGCTAAGAGAATACTAGTAAATACATTTTAGCTTAAGAGTAAATACATTTTACCTTAAGAGTAAGGAAAAAGTATTCTAAGCTAACAAATCATGTTTGGATATACATACAACCAAAAACAGTAGGTAAGTAACATTGAGCACTATTTGAACTTTCAGTTGGTTTTACAGACAAAGATGTTAATAGAAAAGGAAATAGCTAGTTTTGTGTGAGTGAGAAGAATAGGGTCAAGGAAGTTAGTCTGGGTTTGCACAGTGGCATAGCCAGTGTGATTTAAGGTATGGTTTGAGCTTGGATTTAAATAGGGTAGTAGAAGGTAGGGAGGTAAGTTCAATAGGGAGGGAGTTCCAGGTTTTACCCACCATGTTAGAGAATAAAGAATCTCCTGCCAGGTTGCTGGTTTTACATATCTTTACCATTATTTTGTTTGAAGAGCGCAGGGTTTTCAGGTTATTGTAGGGGCTGATTAGATTGGTTAGTAATGGAGTAGATGTAGGATGGAACAGTATCTTATAGGCAATAGTTAGCTGGTTTGATAGGATAAGATTTGGCAATTCTAACCACCCTAGTTGATTAAGATTGTTACAATGATGGGTTCTATAGGTAGAACCAGTTGCAAATCTGGCAATATTATTGTAGGAGCTAGCCAGCTTGTTCAGATTGCTTTTGCATAGTTTGGTATAGATTGGGGAAGCATATAGCAGGGTTGAGATAAGGTGGGTCAGGGCAATAGTGGTTCTTGCTAGTGGGGTAAGAAAGGGTTTGATCCTGTAAAGGGAGCCTAGTTTTTTGTTTACTGTTCTTATAGTGTTGTTAATATGTGGCTTAAAGGTGAGGTGGTTGTCAATTAGTACTCCAAGTAGTTTTCTGAAAGAGTCTGGAGATATGATTGTACTATTGCTAGATGTGATTGTAAAATGTAGTGGGGGTCTCTGCGGGTGGGAGTAAATAGTAGCATTTTTGTTTTTTTTTTGGGTTCAGGATGAGACATCGTTGAAGGAGCCAATTCTCTACTATGTTAAATGTGTCTTGGGTAAGGGAATGCAGTTGTGAAATTGAGGAGGCTGAGCATATTAGTGTAGAGTCATCTGCATATTGGATAGAGGTGGTTTGAGGTAATACAGAGTGTAGGTCGTTAGTAAAAATAGAAAAGAGGAGAGGACCCAATATGGAGCCTTGAGGGACTCCAAGGGCAATTGGTAAGTGGGAAGACAAATTGTTTTCCCATAGTACAGCCTGTTGCCTATTATTTAGATAGGATTGGAACCATTGAATTGCAAGTGGATCCAGTGAGAAGTTGCAAAGTATGTTTATGAGTAGTTGGTGGTTGACCATGTCAAAGGCTTTTGACAGATCAATGAAGAGGGCTGAGGAAAGAGTGTTACTATTATGGTTTTTATTAATGACATCTGTGAAGGAAAGAAGAGCAGAAGAGATGCTGTGAAATGGTCGAAATCCATGTTGGCAGGTAGCTAATAGGTTGTTTGCTAGGAGGTGGTTTAGTAGTTGCTTATGAATGCACTTCTCCATGATTTTAGCCAGAGGGGATAATATGGCTATGGGCCTGTAGTTTGAAAAGTCTTTGGAATTACCACCTTTATGCAGGGGGATAACATGTGAGATTTTCCAAATAGTTGGAATAGTTCCTTCAGAAATAGTTCTGTTAATGAGGATGGATATGGGGTAGGCTATGGAGTTGACTGCTTTTTGCAGGTATTCTCCAGGTAATAGAATAGCAGAGAGGGTGGTGGGTTTAATTTTTTTGATAAGGGTGCAGACAAAGGATGTAGGAACGGATTGGAATTGAAATGTTGGGGGGCTATTAGGGATAATATTAGAAGGAGATGCAGTGTTAATGGATAGCTGATTGGCCAAAGATTGAATGGTGTTTGTGAAGAAAGTGTTAAAAGAATTGGCAATTTGGTTGGGGCTAAGGAGATTGGAGCCTGAGGGGGTGGGTGTGATTGAGTGACCTGGGTGCAGGAGTTTGTTTATACCTGACCAGAATTTTTGAGGTTTGATTTGGTTGTTCTGTTGGAGTTGGCAGTAATAGTTTCTTTTATCTGACAATATGGCTTTTTTAGTTTCATTTCTTAGTTGTCTAAATATTAGTTGATCTGCCAGGTTTTTGGTCGTACGCCAGGTAGTCCATTGTTTGTTTCTTTGGAGGATTTTTTGTTTGGTAATTTTGGTGAGCCAACGGGCTGGTTTAGACCTAGTTCTTACTATTTGAGTTGGGGCATGGTAGTCTAGAATGGTTAAAAATTTAGAGTTAAAGTATTTAACAGCATTGTCTAATGGAAGGTGTTTCAGGGGTGACCAGTCACAAGCTACAAGTTCTTTTTGAAAACTGTCAGTGTTAAAATTTTTATTACATCTTATTTTCTTATATATGGTTGGGTTTGACATATCAGTCTTATTCCTGATTAAAAAGATGAGTGAGTGGTCACTTATATCTTCTGGAAGGGTCCCTACTTTATAAGATTGGTTTTGACTGTTTGTAAGAATCCAATCTAGGGTGCTGTTGTTGTTGTTATGTTTATTGGTTCTAGTGGGGAGTGTAATATTTTGTATAAAACCGTGTAGGTTGATGTGTGAAGAGGGCTGTTCAGATGTGGAAGACATCCAATTTATATTAAAGTCACCAAGTATTATGGTTTCTTGTGGGTAGGTGGTGGATAGCCAACTTAGAATAGCTTCTAAGGTAGTGATATTGTTGCCTGGGGGAAGGTAAATACAGATTATATAGATGGATTTACATTTGTTGAGTTGAAATTTAGAGATAAGAATTTCAGCGTTGCTAGTTAGGGGAGGCTTAGAATCAATGGAAGTGATTTGCAATTCAGATTTATATAGGATAGCTACCCCTCCTCCTTTCTTAGAGTTACGGTCCAGTCTCAATATGCTATAGCCAGGGGGAATAACTGTAGTATCCTGTATGGTTGGTTTAAGCCATGTTTCAAAGAGGCAGAGGATGTCAAATGAATGTACATCCATGAGGGCATGTAGGTGAGCAACTTTATTGTTTATTCTATGAATATTGAGATGGGCAATAAGGAGAGAGTTGGAGGATCTGTTGACCAGATCAGAATTAGTAGCATTTGGTGTGCTAGGCTTGATGGAAGTGGAAGAATTTGGGCCAGGGTTTGGGTGTATATCACCATCAATTAGGGAGTGGATGTGTATTGCAAGAGATAGTGTTAGTCCTTTACATGTTAGGTTATGGTACTTTTTAGATCTAATGCTATAGTATGTGATGTGAGTGAGCCTATGAAATTTGGATGATAGATAATTTGGTGGATATGATGTATAATTGTGGCTATGAGGGAAGATGAATGTTGGTGTAGAGGTTTCTTTCATGGGGTTGTGAAAGTGTAGGTGGTTGAGGTGTTCATAGGATGTAAGTATATAGGGTACAGCTAAAACAGATAGAAGTGAGAGTAGAAGTAAGGGTTTAATGTGTGTGTATGTAGTGTTAGTTGACATTATAAGTTGTAGTGTGTAGGTAATTATATAGGTATGGGTGTTAATAGAGATTGAATGGTGGGAGGTAGGATTTGGCACTTTAAGGGGTTGGCCTATGTTATTGCTTGATTTGCAGGGGGTGTGGTAAGTGTGTATATATGTAGAAGCACTGGGAGTGGGTGAGATTTGGGGGCAGGGTAAGGGAGCGGAGTGAGCCCGCAGGGCGAATGGAGCGGGTAGACCCACAAAAGGAGTAAGCCCTAGGAGAACAATCAGTGGAGAGCTGTTTGTTAAGGTAAGTGAAAGGTGGAGAAGGGTCTGAGATGGTAGTCTTGATAGTAGGGATGGAGGGGGTATAGTTGGCTGATACAGAGTAAGAGGATATAGGGATAGTGTGAGACTATAGCTCTGCAAGCTTAAGATACTAAGTTCCTGAGAGAAGAGTTTCAAAGCAGAAGGATAATTTAGGATAGAGGCATCACCTAGTGGCCAATGTCAAATTGGTTACAGAAATTCCCTTTAGTAGGTAGTAGGTATTTGAACTGGAATTAGAGGAGAAGGCAGTAAATTGTGTATTAACAAGGGTATAGGAGAGAAAGAGGGATAGGAAGGAGGAAAGGGTGGTAGTAGCTGCTGTACGCCCTAGCAGGGGATTATGCTTTAAGAGCTACAATAAGTTATACAGTGTAACTTCTGTTGACAGAATATGCATAACACATACTTTCTTCTGTTTTCTTATTCTTCAGGGGCTGGTTCACAGGGCAAGAGAAGAGGCAATTCCTTGGTGTGGGGTGAAGACGGTAGTAGGTGATAAGAGGTTGCTGTTCAACAGGGCAGAGTAGGTCCCCAGTTATAGTGCCTTACGAGCAGGTAGGGCAACTATTTGAATGAAGGGAGACAGAAACAAAGAGGTTAGATAAGTAGGATGTAAAGCACAGATATTAGGTAGCAACATTAAGGTAAAGCATATACAGTACAAACATTAGGAGCAGTTGGTAGCTATTCTTCAACATATTGAGGTTCAAGTCAAAAATACAGAGTTAGGTAGATTCAATTACATATCAATCACATTCCAGTAGTAACTAGCATTGTCATGTAGTCAACATAGTATGATTCAAAAAAAAAAAAAAAAATCTGGGCACACAGGCAGTAAATTTCAGATATAAAGTCAGGAACAAGGTGTTTAAGCTTGTGTACAGGCAAAGGGCAGCTCAACTTAAACACGAGACTTGCTTATTCCAGTGAACATTAATAACATGTATATTGTCAATGTGAGTATGCCAACTCCGTTGGTAACATGACCCTTTACAGGTTTTTAGAATTCAGGCAGATTTTAGGGTAAGAATAGTTAGAGCGCTAAGATATTACCACTTTATTTGTTGTAGAGAGGGACCATTCAGCATTCGGTAAAGTGTTTATATATAGCAGGGTCTCGATCGCATTCTAGTGAGAGTCAAGGCATGGAGAGTACACACTCTATTAAATCAAGGTGTTTAATATATCAACCCTGTTTTAGGCAAAAATAGGTCTAGTAACACACTCTTAAGTGGTTCTAATGCTAAACAGTACACACGCTACTAAGACATTGTGTTTACTATATGCAAATCCGAGATTCATTTGAGCATTAACAGATAGCTACAGATTTAAAATCCTGACCACGTGCTACATGCAGCCACAGTTAGCCGATACCAGTGGTAAAGTCATAGGAGCATTCTTGGTTCTATCGGGTGCTGCTTACAATTAATTATAGAAATGTATGCATTATCAGATAATGCTTATGTTAAAAAAGTGTTGTAGCAGGTCCTATAAGCATGCCTTACAAACTACAGAAATGTCTGTAAAACACTCTAGGTGATGCTTGGCACTAATAGTGTCTTTTATAAAATAATCTAGCATTAAAGTGGCTAAAACGACTCCTACAAACAAGCCCTTCTAGCAGCAAACATTTTCCGAGGTAACCTGCATATAAATCTTTAACAGCGTGATGGAGTCTCTTAACTAGTTAGCCGGTACTGGCAGAGGATAATGCCGATACCCTTTGGTATGCGAGCTTGTTATAGCTAGCTGGAAATCTTCCCTTTTCACATACTCAAGCTAGTAAGAAACATGAGTAGCAGCGGAGATGCATAAAAAACATATTGCAGCAGCATAACAAGCAGCAGCTGGTCAGGACACAGTGTCGTTAGTCGACAGTTATGCAGTTAACTACAACTTCTCTATTCCTCAGCAATTACAAAATCAATATTCCTCAGTAATGCTACAAGCAGTAGATGGTCATAAACAGAGCCAGTAGTCGCTAAATCTGCAGGTAGCACAATTTAAATAATACCAACACAAGCATAAGGCTTGTTTGGTATTACTACATACAATATGTTACCGATACTGTTTAAAGCCTGAGGCGTATTTGTTGGAGCAAAAATTACCAGCACGTGCTGCAAACGCTAACACACTTATCTAGTAACCAAAATAGATATCAGCAGCATATATTGAGATACAATATCGCATTTAACTGTGGGGCGCCTTTTCCTACAATTGATTAGGCAGCCAGGTTATCTTATTAAACAGAGACAAGAGTAAACATATCCACTACTTACAAAAAGGTGAGCACCGCAGCTGGGGACGCACAGCAGCCAAGGGGTTAGACCAGGGTAAAAAGATGGCGGCTCATGGGGAGGGATATATTTATAAGGTAGGTGTGGTCCTACGAATCATAGGGGAAGATAGGGATAGGTAGGGTCAAATAATGACCGGAAGTGATGAGTGTAACACAGCACAGAGAACACAGGGCAGGTGGTACTAAATCTATATCAGTAAAGATAGACTGCCAGACCTAGGGAAAAGGGAGTGAAGAATTAGTAATAGTGGGGAAAGGAGGAATGGGTAAGGGTAGATGTAGAGTACTATTAGATAAATGGGTTAGATGTAAAGTAATGCTAATTAAATAGGGTGAGGGAGTTTGAGCAGGGATAAAAAGCAAACCAAGAGCCAGGTGTTAACAGGGAGAAGAGCAAACCAAGACCCACAAAAGGAGTGAGCCCTAGGAGAACAACCAACATAAACATTTCAAAAATGCGCAAATTAAAGGTCATGCTGCTAAACGCCAAGAGTCTAAACATGAAACTGCACTCATTGCAAGCATTTTTAACCCTGGAAAATGCTGACATCTCTGCAGTCACAGAAACCTGAGGCAAAGCTGTGGAAAGCACCCCAGCCTTACCTGGTTACCCATCCTATCATACATTCTGACACCAAACTGTGGGTAGTAAAGCCAAGGGAGGTGTAGTTTCAATATATATTAAAGACACACACACCTCCTGGCTGGTCAAACAGTATGAAGCACAGGAGACACTCAAGGTGCAGTTAACCATTGACAAGACCCCTAAACAAATCATAGCTAGCTACCAGCCCCCAAATCTGACTCAAGATGCCCAATCTGCCTATCTGGACCTCTTCAAATCTATCAAGATTCAACCCTTTACCCTGATCCTGGGTGACTTTAACTACCCAAACATAGACTGGAAGAACTATTCATGCCAGAACACAAATGCCCAGAGATTCCTTGAGTTTATCAATGCAAATGCTTTGGAACACCTAGTCGATGTCCCACAAGAGGTGATACTATATTGTGACTTGGTATTAACCAACATGAGTAAATACTGCAACATCCCTGCAGTATCATCCTTCCTGGTAAGATCCAACCATAAAGCTGTCACTTTCAAAGTCACCATCTCCCCCGACCTCCCACTAGCTAGGGTCAAACAAAAAAACTTCTCCAAAGCTGATTGCAGCCCCCTGAGGGATGGTATAAACAGCTTCACAGCCCCCGCTCCCTCTCTAGGAACTGGCACCAGTATCCAAAACTATACCAAAGCACTATATGAACATTTATATAGATGCATGGAATCAGGAATACCTGACAGGACTAAATCATCCTTCGCAAGGAAGAGTAAACTTGTCTGGTGGACATCTGCAGTAAATAAACTCTATAACAAAAGAAAAAATTGCTATCCATTACCATGAAGGAGCAGGTGCCCAATTGGAATCAATCTCTTCTTAGCCCGAACAAGCAAATAAGAGCATTAGTGAAATCCTCCAAAGCAAACTTTGTGTCCAAATTGGCCACATCTGCTAGAGACAATCATAAGGCCTTCTTCACATATGTATGCAATCTCAAAGGAAGCACCCAGATCTGTTCGGAACTTGTGGGCAAGGACACCACATATACAAATGCCGTAGATATATCAAACTTGCTGGTTGACAGATTCAGCAAAAATTTCACCCCCTCTGTCCCCCCATCAGTAAATCAGGATATTCCCAGTACCTGCCCCCTTCTCCTTATATCTAGGGAACAGGTCACCACTGCCCTCTCAAAGGCAAAAAATACAGCCTCCATGGAACCGATAACATCCCAGGCTGCATCCTACATGATCTCAGGCAGGAACTTGCAGCACCATTAGACATCCTATTTAACCAAAGCCTGAGTACCAGCTTTGTCCCAGCTGAGTGGAGGACAGCCACTGTCATCCTTTTACACAAAGGTGGAGTGTACTGGGAAATTATAAACCCATCAGCCTAACTAGCCTGATCTGCAAGGTCATGGAATGTATTATGATGGACCTCATTAACAAGGACATTGTCAACCTCCAAACACTCAATCCCACACAGTTTGGCTTTGTGAAGGGGAGGTCATGTCTGTTCTATTTGGTTGACTTTTTTGAGACAGTCACCAAAGTCATGGACGAGGGGAAGATGGTGCACATCACCTACCTTGACCTGGCCAAAGCCTTTGACACTATTCCTCACTCAGGCATAATAGATAAACTCTCTAAACTAGGCATCAATCCATATGTTACCACATGGGTAGCTAACTAGCTCACTGATAGAACCCACCTAGTCAAAATAGGGGAAGCCACCTCAAGCAGTTGACCCATATCGAGCTGCGTGCCCCAGAGTTCGGTCTTGAGGCCTCTGTTATTTGGGATATTCTTTTCTGACGTACAGGCCAAAACCAGTGGACTATAGCAGACCAAGTTTGCAGATGACTGCAAGATAGGAGGAGTCATCAATTCCCCAAGTGACGTGGACATCCTCCAAGAGGGTCTAAACCAAACAAATGACTGGTGCTAGAAACATGGCCTAAAGCTGAATACCAAAAACTGCGGCGTCATCCCCTTTGGGGAGAGTGACATCCCCACAAATTATGATATTAATAACAATGTTCAAAGCATGCAATTAGTTGTGTGGGATTTAGGCACCCAGATTGATAGCAACCTAACTTTTAACCACCATGTTGCTTTCACTGTACAGAAAGCTTTGTACATGACCCACCTCATAAGTAAGGGTATCTCCTCTAGAGACAAGGAGATCATAACATTCCTGTAGTCTTCCCTTATAAAGCCCATTATTGAGTACAATGCTTTGTTTGGCATGTACTTCGCAAAGCACATGCAGCAGCTGGAGAGACCACATAGTTTCCTCACCAGGAGAATCTAGGGCCTCAAAAATCTACCATACACAGAGAGGCCTAAAGCCCTATCCTTCTACTCAGTTTCATACAGACTCCTCAGAGGTGACCTCTGTTTGGCATACAAGGCAATCTCGGACTCTGCCTTGATGGGACTGCTACATATCTGCATGTCAAGCTCCACTTGAGTAACCCACACGTGCAGCCTCAGCTTGGTCTGTGACATCAATAGGACTTGTTGGAGGGACAGATTTGTGTCCCAGAGACTCCCCCATCTGTGGAATAGACTCCCTCTCCATGTCAAGCAGAGTACCTCATTACCCCTTTTTAAGCACAACCTGGATAACTAAATGGGAAACAGAAAATACATCCCTGCGATTCCACCCATGTCCATGCCAGACAAGGGCACCGGGTGCTGACTTGTATAAACATGGGCTAAACTCTTTGCTAGACTTATAAGAGCCCCAGGGCCAATAGTCTAGTAACTTCCTATGATCCTATGATGTATTGAACGTTGGATGAGTACTGGTGAGATGTACTGAAGGTAGGATGATTCCTGGTGGGATGTTTTGAAGGTATGATGAGTGCTGGTGCGATGTAGTGAAGGTATGATGAATGCTGATGGGATGTAGTGAAGGTAAGATGAGTGCTGGTGGGATGTATTGAAGATAAGATGAGTGCTGGTGGGATGTATTGAAGGTAGAATGAGTGATGGTGGGATGTAGTTGGGGGAAAATAATGAGGGAGAAAGGATGAAAAAAAAAAGAAAGAAGACGAGGATATAATCATACTGGAAACACAGTTGACAGGGATCCAGAAACATGGCAGAGTGAAGACAAAAGCATTAAGGAGGTTAAAAGAAGCAATGCCAAAATGGGAGTTACAATCAAAATCACCACATTAAGGGAAAGTGAGCAGAGGTGCAGGAAGAATTACTAGTGGGTGCAGAAGGATCACAAGGTAATTAGCTATAACTATAAACCAAGTGCAAATGATAAGGAGACAGGCAGTGTGAAAAGGGAGAAGGAAACATCAAAGAAGATAGCAACAAAATCAGAGAGTGCTTCACGGAGTATGATACAGAACAAGAAGGGCGAACACAAAAAGACAGGGTTGGGAAATATCGGGGAAAGGAATGGAAAGGACGCAGATGCTGAAAGAAATGTTAAATGCAGGCAGTACCAAAGTGGAGGCTGGAGATAATTAACAAAAAATAGGAGGCCCAGGTGGATTTCTGCTACAGTTCTACAAGTGGAGTGAGGAACAAATGTGGCAGGTGCTAACTGAGAAGAATAGCAGTATACTAGAATCGACAGTATTCCCAAAAAGCATGAGACAGGCAAGGGTAGCATTAATATCAAAAGTTTATAGTGACTGAACAGAAGTAGGAAATTATCAGTCATTTCCTTGATTCGTGCAGATATAAAGATACTGGCAAAAGTTTTAGTAAAAGAAAAAAAGGTTACACTAGAAAAGGTCAGAATGAAGTCATAAAAATCAGGAAGGTGGAAACAAATTATTGGAAATTAGCAGTGTTCAGGTAAGTGGAAGAAAATACAGGAATAGGCAAAGGGATATGACTTTTTGTCATACAAAACGGTGTTAAGACAAGATGAATTTCCTTATCTGAAGTGCTGAAAAAAGAAAAGACAGAGAACAACTTATCCAGGTGGGTGCATGCAATATAAAATAGAGCAGAGATGGTAGAGGTGAGTAGAGGAACAAGACTGTCATCTGGTCTATTTAGAGACAAGGAAGAAAGAAATGGTAGAAATTCAGGTAAGTGGCAAGATGGATAAGCTGAGTGGAATGCAAGGGAGAATCTCAAAATTCCAGCTGTATAGATGACTGCATGTTATTGACAGAGGACATAGAGCCAATCCTATCAGCAAATAGGTCCAGTTTTTGTGACCTTTCAAGCAATCTTAGGTGTGCATTGTAATAATAAAATGACAGTGTTAGAAGGTAGGGGAAGGAAAGGTGAGAGGAGGGTGACAGATTTCCCCAGGGATTGTTTGTGGAGTTCACCACAGAAGAGATGGAAGAGAAACATCTGGAGGAAATTAGAAGAAAAATGAAAGCAAAACTGGAGAATGGCTGAATTTGGAAAAAATATCATATTCACAGTAATACTGTATTCACTGATAAACATTCAAGTAGACCCAGTAGACAGAAAAACTGTAAAACACGGAAAGAAATATAAGACTGGCTAGAAAGTGGAAAAGGCAGGACAATAAAAAGAAATAAACCAAGGATAGGCAGAAGGATGGAGAGATGAGTACTCCCACATTTACCCACATATGTACTGACCCTAACATAATGTACTATGCTTGGGGGTTGGCATAATGGTTAAGGTGTTTCCTTCACAGCCACAAGGTACAGGGTTTCATTCTCACCTTTGAGCAAAACTGACTAGGCTTAAAATGGCCCACAAGGGCAGCTAGCCTTCAACTTGCATATGCACGTTTGAACTAGAATGAGAGACAGTGGAAGATGCAGAAAGGGAGAGAGACAGAAAATGGAGAGAAAATGCTAGGAACAAAAGTGGCAGCTGAATAAAGAGCTACTGAGCTAAGCAACATGATTTGGGGAGGTTGCGGGAGAACCTTAGGATGAAATTAGGAGGATAAATTGAAAGATATGAAATTAAAGAAGATGCAGATCTGCAGCAAAGAGCAGAGGGAAGCAAAAGGGAATTTAAAAGCTTATTACAGCTGACACAACAATGTGCTGAAAACAGAGTTGTGGAAGTACATAAGGCTGAAGTGAACAGGAAGAGAGAAAAACAGGAAGCAGAGGGAGAAAGTTTGAGATAAAAGAGAATGACACCATGAAACAGTTAGGAAGAAAAGAAAAAAAAAGGTGTCAAATGATATATGAAGCTCTAATGAGAAAGAAAGAGAGGGTACTAGTTAGGGAATTGAGATGTTAAGAAAGAGAAGAGGAATGGAAAATCAGTCCAGAAAAATGGACAAGAGTACTGCAAGTAAATCATCATATGTAGAAGATACATGGGATAGGAGACCTGATGATAAATGTGTTACACTGAGAATATCTAACTCCTAAAAGACTGACGAAGAAGAAGAAAGGAAAGCAAATAATCACTGTTGGAGATCTGGAGAAGCAGAGTCAGGAATGTTCCATATGTTATGGATATGGCAATGAGCACAGGAGTTATAAAAAAAGGAAATGAAGATAAGGAATGATATATTTCATAAGGAGGAAGAAAACTCATGTGAGTTCTTGTATGTGGGGGATACAGCAGGAGAGAAAGCAGTGGGAGGAAAGGAAGCGTACAGAGGTTCATAGCATCTAAGATCAAAACTAGGGTCACAAAGAACTAGAAGAAAAGGCAAAATGTAACAAGATCAGCACAAGAAATTCATAGATATAGGCATACGATGACAAAAACAGTCAAGACAAGGAAAGGCGGGAAGGAATAAGTTGATAATGTTAGGAGGTGTTGCAGCACTATTGCATCCACACTAACATAAAGGAATAGGATAAACAGAGAAAAAAAATGGACCTTTGAGAGGGTGGTATTGGGTAAGAGCAGAAAGTGGAAACAGCTAATCCCTGATGAGAATAAAAGTGAACCATACACAAGGATTGCTCAGGGATATATTTCTGTGTGTGGAAAATGAACTGCAATTAAAAATGTATTATCTGGGATTATATATTATGACCTCACCTGCCACAGATTTGCTGACTCCCAAATTTCTAAAACAAACTACATCTTCTGATCAATATTTTATTTTATCAGACTATTATAGACAGCTACATCACTTCTTTGCTAAAACAAATTATTTATTCTCCCTTTATAAAGATGCATTTTAATCTGTTTTAAAAACTATGACCATGATGGGCAGCTTATAAATCATTTTTTTTTCATCATACAGTCACATGGCAGCTTGTTAGCATGGTGCTTTTGAGTTTGATAACCACTCTGTCTGTATACATCAACTCACATAGATAGGTGCTCACACAATGCACTTTGACTGTTTTATAAACTGTTTGTAACAACAAGCAATAAAACATTAAAAGGGACAAAGTCATTTGATTCCTCTACTTGCATTTCTCAAGGAATCTTGTAAAGTTTATTCCTTAGTCCAATGCACTTTTGTTAACAACATAATAAATATGTGCCAAGGAGTCAACATGTGGTAATGTGCTGATCACTGCAGTTTAGGCTGCACCACACAAATAAAAAAAAGTATCTCCACTTGTCTTTTAGCATTAATTTGCTTGGTGGTACTGAAACCCAATGACAATTTTAAACACCTTTGCTTTTCACTTAAGGAGGGCAGCAGATGCCTTTAAGGGTATAACCAAGAGTATAACCAAGCTTTTGCCATGGCACACATGTTTTAAATAATTAATTTGTTTTGTGTAACAAGAGATGTTTTAATTTAAATTTAAAATATGTAAACATTTACTTTTGATTATGAAAATATATTTGTTAAATTGTTTTTTTTTCAAAATTTCAAAATGACAATTTTAGTACTTTATTTAGTAGAATTTTATAGTATACAGTTCCAAAAATCCTAACTATGCCTCTGGTGTATTTGCCCTTGGAAACATGTTACACAGATAAAATAAAGACTATGCACTAGAAACTATGAAGAAGCTGTTTTACTTGACTTGTTGCTCATTTACAAAGGACCAGATCCAAAAAGAAAATACCTGCTCTCAGTGTAGATGACTTTCTCCAGTATATTACACCAAGAAAATAAGTTGCTTGTTCTGAAAACAGTCTTTTGGAATCTGGACCTCATGTAAGCATGCTTTATAGTTAGGCCTTACACCAAAGTAAGTCACTTATACTGACAACAAATATTTTGCACTGGAGTGAGAGCAAGTGCTTTGGAACTGGGCCTGTAGTTTAGGCTATGACTTTTCAGGCCATTTCTATGGGATTAAAGGTTCAGTGGATGCTGATTTATTGTTTTGTCATCCAGTTTTGCTTTCTTTTCCTATCCTAGTTTAGGCCAGACTCCTCATATAATTTGGGCAAACTCTTGCTTTTGGATATTCCAAGATGAGTTGATACAAACCATTTTAGCATTATAGAATGACTTCTAGCAGTAAATGTGATTCTAAATTCCAAGAGTACACTCCAGTGTCTGATATTGAAGGTTAGTCTTCTAAAAATAGTATGGTCAAATCTTAGGTCAGTTATTACGAGACAGCCTTTCAGCATATACCTATGAATCTCGAACAAACATTAATTCAAATTTCTTACTTGTTCAGGAAATGAGGCCCTATATGTGGTATCTAATTTCAGTGCCTGATCGGTGAAAACCAAGTTGGTCTTATGTATGTATGTATGTATTTGTTTATTAATTAGAATGGGTAACCTACTTAGTTCATTTGCATTAACATTAAACTTTCCTGGTCTGCAGGCAATCTTATAGTCATATGCTCTAAGTAACAGTTCCATTGTTGTACTCTTGATCATGAACCCATTTATAGAGTTGATTTTTCTCATTAAAGCAATCAGCAGGTTGTGATCTATTTATATGGCAAAATGTTTATGAAATTTGAATAAGTAACCCACAACTCAGGAGACTAATCAAGTCCACCAAAGCCAAATTTGAGAAGCAATAACCTCAAAAGTTAAGGTCAACCATAAGACTTTTTCAATTATGTCTGTAACCTTAAAGGCAATACTCAACAATGTGCTGAGCTAATGGTGAATAAACCACCTACACTGCACCAGAGGATATAGCAAATATGTTGGCCAACAAATTTAGCTCCAGTTCTACCACCGTCACCCACAGTCACCATGAGAAAATATCCCTGACCTTTTCTCCACCAACTATCACTAGGGAGCAAGCTCTCACTGCACTCTCTAAGGCCAAGAATAGTGCTTCAATGGGCCATGATAATAACTCAGGATACCTCTTTTTTAATTTCTCCAATCTTTTGGGGTTCTAATACCATGACAGGAATGAACCCCATTCCGAATTCAAAGTATGACTAAAGTTTATGAAATTAGTATTGTTTCAGTCTTTGATGTTAGCCAGAAGCACTCTTCACAGCACCCGTAATGTGCCCAATAATGACTCCTTATGCAATACATACAGAGTTACATGTATCAGTAACATATCTAAGTATGTGTCAATTAATTTTTTGTAAAGCCTGTTGCTCCTACTATTATTGGAACTATCTGGGTACCCTTGTTCCACATTGCCCTCTTTCTGCCTGCAAATTCTGGTATTTTCTGACTTTGTGTCTCTCTGTACATAAGACACTGTAGTCACAGGGTGTAGCAATTCAGCAATCAAGGCTACTTCTGTCTTCTTTTCATGGACTACTATATCTGGTTTTCTCGCATTTAGTTTTTGAACTGTTGGTAATGGGTGATCCCATGTGATATAAACTTCATAATTTTCTATAAAGCTTTGTGGCTCATGTTTCCTGTGTTTTGCAGCTACCTCAGTATTATAATCTTTACACAATCCCCAGTGCAACAGTCTTGCCACATTATTATGCCTTTCAGTATACAGTCCTTCTGCCATTAGTATATCACAACCAGCAACAAGATGTGCAACTGATTCCAATTCTGTTTTACAAAACCTACACTTGTTTGGTTCTCCTACATGTTCAATGGACTTTGTAAACCAATGTGTTCATAGTCCACTATCTTAGGCCGCCAATATATTAACCTTATGTCTTTTAGTTTAAATTCACCTCTCCTTAACCATTCCTGCATTTGATTCTGATCAACATGAGGTTGTTCCAAGAATTGTCCATGCTTGCAACTATATTTATGCATTTTCCATATTTCTTGCCTTCTCATCTGATCCTTCAGCTTATATTTTTTCTTTAGTTTTTGTGGCACATTCAGTTGTTGCCTGATTTTTGTCTATTTCTGGTTTGATTTCACTTTCCACTTGATGCCGATATGCTTCTGCTAAACTAAGCAGGGAAGTCATCTTAGACTAATTCTCCTCATTCTTCAAAACTTTCACTATGTTTGGTTCTTGTGCGGTCAGCTGATATGTATGCAGTTCCATGATTGCAGATCTATACATGTAATCATTTTCAAGGAGGCCCATACCTCCTTCAGAATGGGGAACATATAGTCTTGGTATGTACTGATT
Organism: Protopterus annectens; assembly: GCF_019279795.1. NCBI lineage: Eukaryota > Metazoa > Chordata > Ceratodontiformes > Protopteridae > Protopterus > Protopterus annectens. The sequence goes on from NC_056737.1 coordinate 1,855,584,686, forward strand.
TTTATAAATCATTTGACGAACATGAAACATAGTTCTTGTTTTCATGTCTAACCTATCCAATACCTTTTGGGGCCAGTCAATTACTCCAAAACTGTAAGTTAGGACAAGAAGAGCAAATTGGTTTATAGCATGGTCTATGTTCCTAGATGTCAATGCTGCTTTTAGTATTAATTTTAGTCTTCTAAAATATTTCTTCCTAAGTTTTATTCCCATTTGTTCATGTTTTATTGTTGTCCTTCATGAATGCACAAATATTTATACACTCCCTCTTGTTCAAGTTCATTTATATCATATTCTTGTCCCAAACTGATGTTTTCTTGGTGCAGCAGCTTTCCTGTTTAAAAGTTGCTTTTGCACATTTAGCAAGACCAAATGACATTCTTATATCATCTGAAAAAGTTTGGACCACTTGTATTTGTGCTTTCAGTTCCTCAGCTGATGAACTATAAAGTTTTGAATCATCTACAAAAAGAAGATGAGAAGTCTTTAGACTGTTGTTTTCTGGGAGCTAAATTGTAGCCATGACCTAATCTGTTAAGTAGACAGCGTAATGTGTTAAAGCAAGACAAAAGAGCAGCAGTGACAGATAGTCACCCTGGAATATTCCCTTTTGAATTTTTATCCTTGAAATAATAATTTTTCCTTTATCATGGCTTAACTGCAAAGTGGTTTGCCACTGTTTTGTGGTTGCTGTGATGTAATTAGTCAGGTAGGGTGCATCTTATACATGTTTAAACACTCTATCCATGAATGTGGGATACTGACAAATACTTTTTTAGAATCTATCTATGCCATACTTAGTGCAATGCCCCACCACTGGCCCAATAATTAAGCAGCCTCAATCCTCACCACTGGGAACAGTGGGGGACGTACACACTGGGAGGATGACAAGTACACACACAATATTTCCAGATGCAGCTCCCTGCATCAAGTGCAATTTCTCTTAATAATACACAGAGACCACAGTCAGTCTGGGGCTGGTTTCTCTCTCCTTCTCCAGATCCCCAATAAGACTCCCCAGTGGCACAGCTATAAAGTTGAGATCTCAGCTGAGTGACCAAGCCAAGGCCTCCAGCACCCTCTCTGTCCAACCAGTGCTTCGTTTCCCTGTCCAAGTAGCTGACACATGCACTCTTTGAGGTTTGATTTACACACACACACACACACACACACACACACACACACACACACACACACACACACACACACACACACACACACACACACACACACACACACACACACACACACACAACTGGGAAAGGCTGGCACAGGTTTACTAGCTATGCCCCCTTCTGCCCAGACTATAAGGTAGTTTCCCCTACCACCAGTCACTCCTTATCAGCTACTATAAGGCACTTAACAAAGGGTATCCAATCTTACTGTGTAATGTTGCTATCAATACAAATGGTAGTTTAACCAAGAGCAAGGCTATTAGGAGTGGCCCACACAGTGTCACCAAATAAATATGTAAATACTCTCAGAACTTAAATATGTCTCTACACAGATCAGCCACAATGAAATGTTTAAATATATTTAATAATAAATAATAAAAGAACAATAAATACTCAGTAAATAATCAGTTATATCAGAGTTCAAAATCACAGGAAATATTTAAAACAACATTGCAGGACACACTCAAATAAATAATGAAAATGTATAAGCTATACTTCACTGTATTCCTGTCTGTATTTGAGAGAAATTACTGTATCCTAGTTAACTTACTTACAGAACAAGATAAGACAGCTGTGGTGAGTGGGTTTTCCAGCTCATGCTGTCAGGTCAAAGACAAAATACAAAATGCCATGTCTTTCTCAGAGAGTTCTTAAATTAATATTTGAAATGTTGCTGCTGGGTTAGCTTGCAGGATGACATCACTTCTTGTCATCTGACTTTAGTTCCCAAGCTAAACCCCCATTGCTAGAAATGGCCAGTCTTTAGCAACTACCTATGCAAAATACATAGCCCTTAGATCTTTGCAGCTGCTGGAAAACATAAAACAATAAAAACACTTACAAGACAATGCAAAAGGCACCCTAGTTTCATCCTGTTTCCTTGCTGCATTGAAATCATCCTTTATGGCACAGTTATAAAATAATTAAATTTAAACTATTTTTCTGAAGTTTTACAAGTTAACTTTCTATGTTCCGGTTCCATTGTTGAAATATATACATTTACACAATTACAATAGTTTATATACATTTCTGTTCTTTTCCAGTAGGGTACACTGTGTATACATCTTTAAGCTCAGTACTTTACAAATTCTTTCAACACACACTTCTGTGCCAGCAGTTTGATATACAGACAACATACAGTTCTAATACATTTGTAACACAAGCATATGAACCATGTTGATATTCAAGAATGGCATATGATTATTTACAAAGTTCCAGGCAGTTGTGCTGGCAAGTACCTTCCTTTGTCACACCTGTATTTAAATCATATTAATATTCACAAATGATATATAATTATTTACAAAACTCCATGTAGCTGGGCTGGCAGTATATCCCTTTCTTACATCCCCTCCGAAGACTCAAGCTAGTTTTTCAAGTGACCCTTGAGATACCTTGCTTCAAAACACTGAGGCTATCTGGGAATACCTTACCCTTTCCCTGTCTTGAAATTTCAGGTGCCTTGGGTTTGCTGGCCCCAGTACAGTGTTGCACTATCATATTGTGTGCCTGCAATCCAGGGCTCCACCATAGCAACTTGGGAATTTGCTGTCTGGATCCCCATAGCCACAGATCTCCCTCAGACTCCTTCTTCCTCCTACTGCCAATACTTAGTACCAGGGCCTCCCTATCATGGTATGGATTTATCATGTTAACATTGTACAATTTATGCTCCTTTCTCCTCCATAGCCGTTTTACCATGTAGTTATCATCAAAAACCTTCCTTACCACTTTGAAGGGTCCCTCCCAAGCAGCATGCAGCTTGTTGTGTCTGGCAGGAATGAGAACCATAACCTGCTGCCCCACAGCATACTCTCTAGCTCGAGTATTCCTGTCATACCAGACTGTTTTTTGCTGTTGGGCTTCTGCCAGGTTCTTCTGGACAAAGCCTATGAGTTCCCTGAGCCTTGTTTTGAGGTTTAGGACACATGCCACAACAGACTCCTTGTGGGATTCACACTCACCCTCTTACTTTCCCTCATTACAAATCAAATCTAGAGGTCCCCTCACCCTATGTCCATACAGCAAATCAAAGGGTGAAATATCTGTGGATTCCTGGGGCACCTTTCTGTAAGCAAATATTTGTTCCACTCCCTGTTAAACTGGTCTGCAAATGCCTGTAGCATGGTCTTGAGTGTAGAATTTAACCTCTCAATAAGACCATTAGGCTGGGGATGGTAGGGGGTGGTCTTAAGGTGCTTCACCCCACACTGCCTCCACAGACAGGCCAGTGCGTCTGACATGAAATTGGCAACTGTGTCAATCAGTACTTCCTTTGTAAAACCTACCCTGCTGAAAATCTCTAACAAAGCATTTGCCACCTTTTCTGTCTCAATGGTGGACAGAGCCACTACCTCAGGGTGTCTGGTAGCATAATCTACTGCCACTAGGATATACTTTTTCCCTGTGCAACTCAGGGTAGTCAGACACCCCACAATATCCATAGCTACCTCTGAACTGGCTTCTCAATCACAGGCAAAGGCATCAAAGGAGCCTTGACCTTGTCTTCTGCTTCGCCTACCTTTTGGCTATTTTCACAGGTCTTGCAGTACCCTGTTACATCTCTGGAAATCCCAGGCCAATGAAAGTTCTGCATAATATGTCTCTTGGTAAGCCTTATGCTCATATGCCCTGCAAAGGAAATATCATGGGCCCTGACTAGAAGTGCCAGACGATAGGGTCTGGGCACTACCAGCTGCTGTATTCTCTCACATTCTAGCCCTCCCTCAGGGGTCCACTCTCTATACAGTAACCATTTGTCCCAGTATACAGATTCTCATTTTCCTTGACAATCAAGTGCTTTACTGGCTACCTCCCTCAGGCCTTGTAATGTAGGGCATGAGAGCTGAGCCTGTCTCAACTCTCTCTTGGTAACCATAACCAGCTCCCCTTCTACAAGAAGTCTGGTATCCTCTGACTGTGGTGCCTCACTGTCAGCCTGGGTACAACTACTCACCTCTACCCTTGCAGTCACTCTGTCCAAGGGAACATCAGTACCCACAAGCAGCTGTGGCCACCTTCAGAGTCACTGCTACTGGGTATCTTCCTCCCTGAAGTAACCACCACACTAGTCCTGGCTTCATACATGTGGTCTGTCTGGGTTACCCCAGGCTGCCAGACCTACAGGCTTGTCTCCAAGCTTGACTGCATGTCACTGAATGCACACAAGGTACTACATTATCAAAATCATTCCCTGTCAAGACATCTGCAGGGATATCCTCAAACACACCTACTTGCTTGCTTCCTTTTCCACCCTCCCAGTCAAGGTGTAGCCTAGCCAAAGGTATTTGGAATGGGGTTCCTCCTAAAGCACTGACTGGAGTACACTGCCCAAGTAAGTAGTGCTCCTCTTTAACGATTGCAGGCTTCACAATGGTTAGGTCAGAGGCTGTGTCTCTCTTAGTAGTGGCCTGTTTCCCATCTACTAAGACAGGATATAACCTCTTGTGGTAGTTTGGTACCCTTGTCTCCAGACAACTTACTGCTGGCATTCTGTCATTCCCACTTACTGGCTCTCGCATCTTTTGTTCCCCACCTTGACTCCATGGACATTTATATCCTACCATGGCCTCACTGGTTGCATTTAAAACATTTAACCCTTCATCTGGGATTTGTACCTGAACTAGTGGCTTTGCCTGCTACTGACAGACTATGTTGGAGTGCTTTAGGCTGCCCACCATGGGTTCCCTTAGACCCATGAGCAGAACTGGGTATCCTTTTCCTGTGCAGTGATGCCCTGCCTGCTAGGTATAGGTCTCCCTTTTCCCCAACTCATCTACTGTATTGCACTGCCTATCAGCTAATCATATTCTCAATTCCTCAGGCAGAATGCTAAGGGCTTGTTCCCTCACCAAAAGTCCTGACAGCCCTTCAAATGTGGTGACCTGACACCCACTCACCCATCCATGAAAAATAAGTGCTTAGATCATCAATATATTCACACACACTTTCATCTGCCTTGTGTCTATGCTCACAAAACTTTTTCTTATAAGCTTCAGGTGTTAACTTAAAACACTCTAATAGACAATTTTAAGCAGTATTATCATTTAAGTAATTAGTACCAGACAATTTAGAAATAGCAGATACAGCTTTACCATGGAGTAAGGGGGGCAAGAACCATACCCAGATCCCCTGCGCAACATTATACTGTTTACATACCCTTTCAAACATATGAATGAAACAATCAAAATTATCACCCTCTGTAAATTGTGGCAAAAATTTATTGACCTTTGTGGTTTCTGGGGTTCAGTTACTTCCTTCTCCATTACCTCCAGACCCTAGCAAAGAGTCAGCATCTCCTTCTCATGTTGCCTTTGCTTCTCATTCTCCTCAGCTTCCAGATGTCAGAGTTTTTCATTTTCCTCAGCCTCCAGACATCTCAGTCTCTCTGCTGCTTCTATTTCCAAACATTTGGCCTCCAGTTCAAGTCTCTTTTACTCCAGCTGGATTTTTAAGTCCTCTGTGGAAAGGCTGACCTGTCTATTTTCTGAGATTTGTACCTCCCCAAGGCCAGTCTGATTGTCCTCCTGGTTGATTGTCTGTGATGCAGCTGTGACTAAGGCTGCAATCATCTCTGCTTTAGTCAGGTTGGCATGCCACAGTCTTTTGGCTTGGCACATCTCAGCCAACTGGCTCCTTGTCAGCTTGCCATACTCCTCTGCTGACATCTTTGCCTGCTCTCCCTGACTCACTAAGCTAACAAAAAATAATAAAACTATTGTGATATGAAACTCAGAATGTTCACTGGATGTACACACTGGGAGGATGACAAGTACACACACAGTATTTCCAGACGCAACTCTCTCCATCAAGTGCAATTTCCCTTAAGAGCACACAGAAACCACAGTCAGTCTGAGGCTGGTTTCTCTCTCTTTCTACAGATCCCCAATAAGACTCCCCACTGGCACAGCTATAGATCACACACTCTGTCCAACCAGTGCTTCATGTCCCTGCCCAAGTAGCTGACACACACACACTTTTTGAGGTTTGATTTATACACATACACACACACACACACACACACACACACACACACACACACACACACACACACACACACACCTGGAAAAGGCTGGCACAGGTTTATTAGCTATGCCCCCTTCTGCCCAGACTATAAGGTAGTTTTCTCTGCCACCAGTCACTCCTTATCAGCTACTTTAAGGCCCTTAACAAAGGGTATCCAATCTTACTGTGTAATGTTAGTATCAATACAAATGGCAGTTTGACCAAGAGCAAGGCTATTAGGAGTGGCTCATACAGTGTCACCAAATAAATATGCAAATACACTCAGACCTTAAATATGTTTCTACACAGATCAGCCACAATGAAAGGTTTAAATATATATAATAATAAATAATAAAAGAACAAGAAAATACTCAGTAAATAATCACAGTTACATCAGAGTTCAAAATCAAAGGAAATATTTAAAACAACATTGTAGGACAGTCTCAAATAAATAAAGAAAACATCTAAGATACTGTATACTTCATTATATTCCTGTCTGTATTTGACAGAAATTACTATACCTTGGTTAACTTACTTACAGAACAAGGCAAGATAGATGTGGTGAGTGGGTTTTCCAACTCATGCTGTCAGGTCAAAGACAAAATACAAAATGTCCTGTCTCTCTCAGACAATTCTTAAATTAATATCTCAAATGTTACTGCTGGGTTAGCTTGCAGGATTACATCACTTCTTGTCATCTGACTTTAGCTCCCAAGCTAAACCCCTGTTGCTAGAAACTGCCAGCCTTTAGCATCTACCTGTGAAAAATACATAGCCCTTAGATCTTTGTAGCTGCTGGAAAACATAAAACAATAAAATACTTACAAGAGAATGCAGAAGGCACCATAGTTTTAGGCATCCTGTCTCCTTGCTGCATTGTAGCCATCCATGGTGCAGTTATAACATAATTTAAATTATTTTTCTGAAGTTTTACAGGATAGCCTTCTATGTTTCAGTTCCAACTGTTAAAATATGCACATTTACACAGTTACAATAGTTAATATACATTTCTGTTCTTTTCCAGTAGGGTAATATACATTTCTGTTCTTTTCCAGTAGGGTACACTGTGGATACATCTTTAAGCTCAGTATTTTACAAACCCTTTCAACAGACACTTATGTACCAGCAGTTTGATATACAGATTGATATACACACAATATACAGTTCTAATACATCTGTAACACAAGCATATGAATCATGTTGATATTCACGAATGACATATGATTATTTACAAAATTTCAGGCAAGTGTGCTGACAGTACCTCCCTTTGTCACACCTCTATATAAATCATACAAATATTCACAAATTACATATAATTATTTACAAAATCACAGATAGCTGGGCTGGCAGTATCTCCTTTTGTTAAACTTAGATTCTTCCCCTTTTCACAGTTCTCCATTATGACTTTATTTAACAACAAATGATCCTTTGTTCCATATGACTTTCTTTTATTACCCTTTTGCTCTATTGCCATGACATTTCTTCTACTATAAACTCTGTCTGCATCGATTCCAGTGTATAGTTTATATGTCATCAGCAGGCAAGTTATTAGTCTATAGTTCTTAGAATAGCTTGCATGTTCATTCTTAAGTAGGAGTATTGTTTTTTCCTGTTGTTAACCAGGTTGGTGTCTGTTTGGGGTGCTCATACAAATACTTCTTACTCATGGCTAAATATTCATGTAAAGATGTTAATACTCTTAGACAGAAGTTAGGTACTGCATCTGGGCCTGGGATTTTCCAATTAGGAGCTTTTCTTAACTTTGTTTCAATCTCTCTGGCTGTTATTTCATCCCATTTTATATCCTATATATTTGAACTTCTTATTCTTTCTTTTACTTCTTCTATCCATTTAGCATCTTTGTTATGTTCCACAGGATCTTCATAGATATTTCTCCAGAATATATCTATTTCTTCTTTTTTGGGTGGTGTTTCAATTTCTTTTGCCTTATTTCCCAGTTCTCTACAAAACTTTGTTGGTTCATCAATAAACTCCTTATTTTATACTTTTCCTTTATATTTATCTGCATATCTTCTAAGGTTTTCTGCCTGTGCTGATATTTTTAGTTTATTATATGCAATAGTGCATGATAGATCCTGATCTGTTCTGATACTGCACATTGCTTTTATGATGTCCATCTTTCTGATTATTTTTGTTGATCTGTTTCTTCTTCTATACTCTTCTAAGAGTGACACTTCTTGTCTAAATTGCTTTATAGTTGTCTATATGCAATACTTCCATGATGGTATTCGATTTCACCCCTTCATTTCCCTTACTACCCTGTGTTTTTGTGGTAAGACTTTATCTGTTATTAATTTAGCTGAACAGTAACGCATCCTATTTACTTCTCTTCTATTGCATGAATCTCTATGAACAGTCCTAATTACTGTGTTCGCTTGTTTTATCAAATGTTAAATAGAAAAAATGGTGTAGCAGGAACAACAGAACACAATAAAGAGACTAGCTTTTCCAAATGCTAAGCGGTCTTGAGACGCCTAAGTATGCTTCCCAGCTGATACCAAAAAGATAAGGCTGAATATCCGAAGAATTCTTAAAAAACGTGTTTAATAAAATAACAAAATCAAGTGAATATCATAATTAGTTCCAGTTAAGCGCTTTCACCCGCTAAATTACGGGCTTCATCAGAACTAAAAGTAATCCTAAAAACAGTTACAATTTAAAAACTTTTTGGCGCCAAATACATGGCTACATTTAAAGTCACAAACACATACCAAATCACATAACATATTGTCCAAACTAATGATAATAAAACCAATATTCCATAATATAACGTACTCTGACATATAAAATTGTTAAACTGCATAAATCTCATTACAATTTATCATCAATACATATTAAGCAGTGGTTTAATAGATACAAAGTCCCGGGGGTGTTGAAGCATCTGTAAATTTAAAACATCTGTAATATTTTTTAATATTTGGTCCCATTTTGTTAACAAATAATGGATAACGTCCTACAATCCTCGTAACCTCGTCATCGGCCAGAATTATGTTCCAGTTTGAAGTCATAATATCTTTAATTTTAAATGAATAAGGTCCATATTCATTAACACAAGCTCTACTAAAATTCGTAGATCTCTCTAACTGTTTATTAAAACAGTTAAATGCATTGTCATTATTATTAACATTAAAACCTAATAATGGGATATATTTTCTTCCCCATTCTTTTTTCACCTGCTTATTTACTTTAGACATCATTGGTGTGTCATAACCTCTTTCATGAAACAGCGATATAATAAATTATGTTTCTTTCACCATATCAGTGTACAATGAAGTCATCCTAATAGCTCTAATTAGTTGTCCCCTAAATATGTTCCTCAACAATTTTTTAGGGTGGTTACTAAAATATTCCAAGTAACTATTTGAAAATGTGTTCTTTCTGTATATTTTAGACTGAAAATTTTTTCCATCCTTATAAATCCAAGTGTCTAAATAGGCAAAAACATCCATACTATTCTTAGAGGTAAATTTTAAATAGTTACTACTAGAATTGATGTATGCTAAGAATTCATGAAGAATTTCCAAAGTACCATCCCATAATATGTAGATGTCATCCAAAAAATGGGAATAGTACTTAATGTATTTCACAAATACACTCTGAAATACTGTGGATTCCTCCCATTCCAACATGACCAGGTTTGCAAAAATGGGGGCACAAGCCGCCCCCATTGCTACACCCCTGGTTTGTTTAAAGTATTCACCCTCATAAAAAATATAATTATGTTCAAGGACTATACTCATCATATCAGTGAGAAGACAAGCTTTGTCCGAATCTATATCTGCATATTTGTTAATACTGTTGGCAAATGCATTTAAACCCTCATTTTTAAGTATGCAGGAGAATGTCAGTAACATCAATGGTGACAAAAATAATATCATCCTTACATAAATTAATAGGAAAATTCTTCAGAAATTCCCAAGAGTCTTTCACAAGATGCGGAGTTTTATTGTATATGTGTTTCCAAAGAAACATCAACTGCAACTCCTAAAGGGAAGGTTTTAGATCGACTGCCAGATACTATGGGACGAAATGGTGGATCATCTATCTGTTTGTGAATTTTAGGAATACCTACCAATGAGGCAGCTACAGGGTATTCAACCTTTAAATAGTTGTAAGTATCAGTAGTAATCCGATTGTCTATCCAAAATTCTTCTATATGTAAATCTGTTCTCCTATATGCTACATTTACCTCATTTAAAGAAACCGTTTCATAATTTCCAGATGAGTGTAATAAATCAAACATTTTGGAGGCATATACCATATTGTCGTATATCACAATACCTCCCCCTTTATCAGGTTTCATTACGCGAATAGTTCTATCATTTCTCATATCATTCAACAATTTTATTTCATCCCCTGATAAATTTGACTTCAATTTACTATCACCTATCCTATTCTGTAACTTATATATCTGTTTAGTAACAGCTTTGTCATATATAGAGATTGTAGGATTCATCAATGGCATAAAATTACTTTTCTTTTTTAATACTTTAATACCTGTATCTGAGATAAAAGCTTGTCTGTCAGAGGCTTGTCTATCAGAATTCCGGAACATCACTGCCAAATTGAGTTTTCTAATATATAATTTAATTTCACTGAGACAATCTACTATTTTAAAATTAGTAGTTGGTACATATTTCATATCTTTAGAGAATAGATGGAAGTAGGTGGTGTTGAGTGGAAGCTCAGTGTAATTATAAATTTTAAAGTTTTTGTAACTGTTAATAACACCTTCCCTAAAAATAATGTGGTCATCTCTACTTGTTGGATTGTGTACAACCCTGTGAACATCCAATGTTGGTTACACCAATGGTTGTTGTACCCCACATTCCTCTGTATTTTGCCATTTCGGTAATACTGTTGTTTCTTCCAGTCCACCCCCCCCCCCCATTTCCAATCTCTGTGTTGGTGCTGTTGCCCTTTGTCCCAAAAATTTGAACCTCTCTCTCCTTGATTGGTATAATCATTATCAAAATCAACATGTGTAGTGTCGTAGCTGGGAACAGGGAATTTGTCCCAACTATAAACGACACCTTTTTGTACTGTTCCATATCCCGTTGTAATTTTTTATTTTTCCTATTATGTGCTTTTTTACAATTAGCCTCAGCCATATTAAATTGTTTTATGTATAACTTTTCCCACTGCATAAATAACAAATCCTTCACAATCAGTTCATTTAACTTTTCTACTTCATGCATAATTTTAACCAATTTTTCATCATTGTATTTGATCAACTGTTGCATGAATTGAATACCAACCTGATCAAAAAACTGTGGAAATCAGCTTTAATATTGTCATTTAAAACTAAACCCATCGGAAACTTAAAAAATCTCAACCCCATAGGTACTATACCAGACTTTATACATTTCAACAAATATGCATTGTCCAACTTCAAACTGTTGATACTGTTTAATTTCTTAACCAAAGTGTATATAAAGCCTTTTAAAGTTCCCTTAGATAACATTTCTGTGTTTGAAACTTCTTCATGACTATTAGTTTCAAACCCACAATTACACTCCAAAAAATTCTTTAAATGTGTTTGTCCTGTTTACTATTACTAATAGTATTAGGAAGTTCTTCTGTAAAAACAGTACCTTTGTCACTCTGATAAATGCCCTCTGTTTGAACATATGTTCTCTGTGGCATTGTTCGTTTAGGTTTTGCACCAGTCTGTTTTGCTTCTTCGTCCGAATCTCCAAAAGAAAAATCAAAGGTATAATCCGATACACCCATCCTACTGCTATTCCGCTGTGTGTTATGCGGAAAGTGTATCGGTAAGTCAATCAAATTAATACCTCCACATCTGATTCCTTGCCCATTAGGTATTTCAGGTGACCCAAAAGATTGCATAGTAAAGCCTTCATTGCTGTTGTTAAGACTGGTGTGCTCAACTCTGTATTTACGATCATCCAAAATTTTATCAGATTTGTCTGAAGTGGAATGTACTTCCACGAAATGGGGAAGAAAATATATCCCATTATTAGGTTTTAATGTTAATAATAATGATAATGCAGTTAACTGTTTTAATAAACAGTTAGAGAGATCTACGAACTTTAGTAGAGCTTGTGTTATTGAATATGGACCTTATTCATTTAAAATTAAAGATATTATGGCTTCAAACTGGAACATAATTCTGGCCGATGCTGAGGTTATGAGGATTGTAGGACGTTATCCATTATTTGTTAACAAAATGGGACCAAATATTAAAAAATATTTAGAAAGAGGTCCATTAGTTTCAAATCCCACTTATTAACATACAAAAAGGTGTAGCATGTGTAATTTATGCTACACTATAAATGAAGGTGAAAGTATAAAATTAAGCAATATCAACAAGACCTATATAAAATTTAAACAGGGAAACTGTAAATCTAAAGGTATTATATATATTGCCAATTGTTGTACATGTATGGCTTTTTATATAGGCAAGACCGAAAGGCATTTTAATAAGCGGATTTATGCTCATTTATATTAAGAAAAAGGACGAAAAAAAATGCCTTGTATAGGCATATTCAAAAATATGGTAAAGGTCATTCTTTCAAATTTGCCATAATAGATAGTATTAAGATAAATCCCAGGGGTGGAGACTTTAAAACATTTTTATTGTATAAAGAAATGTGGTGGAAGTTGTTTACAGATGCTTCAACTCCCCCAGGACTAAACAACTTTGTATCTATTAAACCACTGCTTAATATGTACTGATGACAAATTCTAATGAGATTTATGCATTTTAACAATTTTATATGTCAGAGTATGTTATATTATGGAATATTGGTTTTATTATTAGTTTGGAGAACATGTTGTTATGTGATTTGGTATGTGTTTGTGACTTTAAATGTAGCCATGTATTTGGCGCCATCAAGTTTTTAAATTGTAACTGTTTTTAGGATTACTTTTAGTTCTGAAGAAGCCCATAATTTAGTGGGTGAAAGCGCTTAACTGGAACTAATTGTGATGTTCACTTGATTTTGTTATTTTATTAAACAAGTTTTTTAAGTATTCTTCGGATATTCAGCCGTATCTTTATGGTATCAGCTGGGAAGCATACTTAGGTGTCTCAAGACTGCTTAGCATTTGACAAAGCTATTCTCTTTATTGTGTTCTGTTGTTCCTGCTACACCAAACATTTTTTCTATTTAACAGTTTACGCTATGGAGTCTGATCGGGATGCCGAATTGGAAACAACACCGATAATTGAGCCTTTGACCATGCACAAGTTGCAAGCTGAACTCAGCGAACTCAAGGGCGAAGTTTACAAATTGACTTCACTGCTGACCAATACTGGATTATACAAGCAAGGCAACAACCTTATAAGGAATAATGATGGTAATATTAATCCTACCAAACATTTAGTGGAAGTACATTCCACTTCAGACAAATCTGATAAAATTTTGGATGATCGTAAATGCAGAGTTGAGCACACCAGTCTTAACAACAGCAATGAAGGCTTCACTATGCAATCTTCTTGGTCACCTGAAATACTTAATGGGCAAGGAATCAGATGTGGAGGTATTAATTTGATTGACTTACTGATACACTTTCCGCACAACACACAGCGGAATAGCAGTAGGATGGGTGTATCGGATTATACCTTCAATTTTTCTTTTGGAGATTCAGATGAAGAAGCAAAACGGACTGGTGCAAAACCTAAACGAACAATGCCACAGACAACATATGTTCATACAGGGGACATTTATCAGAGTGACAAAAGTACTGTTTTTATGCAATAACTTCCTAATACTATTAGTAATAGTAAACAGGACAAACACATTTATTTAAAGAATTTTTTGGAGTGTAATTGTGGGTTTGAAACTAATAGTCATGAAGAAGTTTCAAACACAGAAATGTTATCTAAGGGAACTTTAAAAAACTTTATATACACTTTGGTTAAGAAATGAAACAGTATCAACAGTTTGAAGTTGGACAATGCATATTTGTTGAAATGTATAAAGTCTGGTATAGTACCTATGGGGTTGAGATTTTTTAAGTATCGGATGGGTTTAGTTTTAAATGACAATATTAAAGCTGATTTCAACAGTTTTTTTGATCAAGTTGGTATTCAATTCATGCAAAAGTTGATCAAATACAATGATGAAAAATTGGTTAAAATTATGCATGAAGTAGAAAAGTTAAATGAACTGATTGTGAAGGATTTGTTATTTATGCAGTGGGAAAAGTTATACATAAAACAATTTAATATGGCTGAGGCTAATTGTAAAAAAGCACATAGTAGGAAAAATTAAAAATTACAATGGGATATGGAACAATACAAAAAAGGTGTCGTTTATAGTTGGGACAAATTCCCTGTTCCCAGCTACGACACTACACATGTTGATTTTGATAATGATTATACCAGTCAAGGAGAGAGAGGTTCAAATTTTCAGGACAAAGGGCAACAGCACCAACAGAGAGATTGGAAATGGGGGGGGGGGACTGGAAGAAACAACAATATTATTGAAATGGCAAACTACAGAGGAATGTGGAGTACAACAGCCATTGGTGAAACCAACATTGGATGTTCACAGGGTTGTACACAATCCAACAAGTAGAGATGACCAGATTATTTTTAGGGAAGGTGTTATTAACAGTTACAAAAATATTAAAATTTATAATTACACTGAGCTTCCACTCAACACCACCCACTTCCATCTATTCTCTAAAGGTATGAAATATGTACCAACAACTAATTTTAAAATAGTAAATTGTCTCAGTGAAATTAAATTATATATTAGAAAACTCAATTTGGCAGTGATGTTCCGGAATTCTGATAGACAAGCCTCTGACAGACAAGCTTTTAACTCAGATACAGGTATTAAAGTATTAAAAAAGAAAAGTAATTTTATGCCATTGATGAATCCTACAATCTCTATATATGACAAAACTGTTACTAAACAGATGTATAAGTTACAGAATAGGATAGGTGATAGTAAATTGAAGTCAAATTTATCAAGAGACGAAATAAAATTGTTTAATGATATGAAAAATGATAGAACTATTCGCGTAATGAAACCTGATAAAGGGGGAGGTATTGTGATATACGACAATATGGTATATTCCTCCAAAATTTTTGATTTATTACACTCATCTGGAAATTATGAAACAGTTTCTTTAAATGAGGTAAATGTAGCATATAGGAGAACAGATTTACGTATAGAAGAATTTTGGATAGACAATCGGATTACTACTGATACTTACAACTATTTAAAGGTTGAATACCCTGTAGCTGCCTCATTGGTAGGTATTCCTAAAATTCACAAACAGATAGATGATCCACCATTTTGTCCCATAGTATCTGGCAGTCGATCTAAAACCTTCCCTTTAGGAGTTGCAGTTGATGTTTCTTTGAAACATATATACAATAAAATTCCGCATCTTATGAAAGACTCTTGGGAATTTCTGAAGAATTTCCCTATTAATTTATATAAGGATGATATTATTTTTGTCACCATTGATGTTATTGACTTATTCTCCTGCATACCAAAAAATGAGGGTTTAAATGTATTTGCAGACAGTCTTAACAAATATGCAGATATAGATTCAGACAAAGCTTGTCTTCTCACTGATATGATGAGTATAGTCCTTGAACATGATTATATTTTTTATGAGGGTGAATACTTTAAACAAACCAGGGGTGTAGCAATAGGGGCGGCTTGTGCCCCCATTTTTGCAAACCTGGTCATGTTGGAATGGGAGGAATCCACAGTATTTCAGAGTTTATTTATGAAATACATTAAGTACTATTCCCGTTTTTTGGATTACATCTACATATTATGGGATGGTACTTTGAAAATTCTTCATGAATTCTTAGCATACATCAATTCTAGTAGTAACTATTTAAAATTTACCTCAAAGAATAGTATGGATGGCTTGGCCTATTTAGACACTTGGATTTATAAGGATGGAAAAATTTTCAGTCTAAAATATACAGAAAGAACACATTTTCAAATAGTTACTTGGAATATTCTAGTAACCACCCTAAAAAATTGTTGTGGAACATATTTAGAGGACAACTAATTAGAGCTATTAGGATGACTTCATTGTACACTGATATGGTGAAAGAAACAGAATTTATTATATCGTTGTTTCATGAAAGAGGTTATGATGCGCGAATGATGTCTAAAGTGAATACGCAGGTGAAAAAAGAATGGGGAAGAATATATATCCCATTATTAGGTTTTAATGTTAATAATAATGACAACGCAATTAACTGTTTTAATAAACAGAGAGATCTACAAACTTTAGTAGAGCTTGTGTTATTGAATATGGACCTTATTCATTTAAAATTAAAGATATTATGACTTCAAACTGGAACATAATTCTAGCCGATGATGAGGTTACGAGGATTGTAAGACGTTATCCATTATTTGTTAACAAAATGGGACCAAATATTAAAAAATATTTAGAAAGAGGTCCATTAGTTTCAAATCCCATTTGTAAGCATACAAAGAGGTGTGGCATGTGTAATTTATGCTAGACTATAAATGAAGGTGAAGGTATAAAATTAAGCAATATCAACAAGAGCTATATAAAATTTAAACAGGGGAACTGTAAATCTAAAGGTATTATATATATTGCCAATTGTTGTACATGTATGGCTTTTTATATAGGCAAGACCGAAAGGCATTTTAATAAGCGGATTAATGCTCATTTATATTGCATTAAGAAAAAGGACGAAAAAAATGCCTTGTATAGGCATATTCAAAAATATGGTGAAGGTCATTCTTTCAAATTTGCCATAATAGATAGTATTAAGATAAATCCCAAGGGTGGAGACTTTAAAACATTTTTATTGTATAAAGAAATGTGGTGGCAGTTGTTTACAGATGCTTCAACACCCCTGGGTCTAAACGACTTTGTATCTATTAAATCACTGCTTAATATGTCTTCTTCTTCTTCTTTCGGCTTTTTCCCGGTTAGGGGTCGCCACAGCGGATCACCTTG
This sequence comes from Protopterus annectens, assembly GCF_019279795.1. Lineage (NCBI taxonomy): Eukaryota > Metazoa > Chordata > Ceratodontiformes > Protopteridae > Protopterus > Protopterus annectens. The sequence goes on from NC_056737.1 coordinate 1,855,601,821, forward strand.
TCCGCATGTTGAATGGCAGTGGAGTTTTACGGTGTCGAGTTGCCAGCCCGGCGCCCAACCTTCCACAGAAGGCACACTCACACGCACACCTAGGGCCAATTTAGAGTGTCCAATCCACCTGCAGCATGTCTTTGGGATGTGGGAGGAAACCGGAGCACCCGGAGGAAACCCACGCGACCACAGGGAGGACATGCAGACTCCGCACAGAAGGCACCCCAGCCGAGGATCGAACTAGAGAACCTCTTGCTGTGAGGCAGCAATGCTAACCACTGCACCACCGTGGCCGCCCTAAACCACTGCTTAATATGTATTGATGACAAATTCTAATGAGATTTATGCATTTTAACAATTTTATATGTCAGAGTATGTTATATTACGGAATATTGGTTTTATTATCATTAGTTTGGACAATATTTTGTTATGTGATTTGGTATGTGTTTGTGACTTTAAATGTAGCCATGTATTTGGCGCCAAAAAGTTTGAAAATTGTAACTGTTTTTAGGATTACTTTTTGTTCTGAAGAAGCCCGTAATTTAGCGGGTAAAAGCGCTTAACTGGAACTGATTGTGATGCTCATTTAATTTTGTTATTTTATTAAACACGTTTTTTAAGTATTCTTCGGATATTCAGCCTTATCTTTATGGTATCAGCTGGGAAGCATACTTAGGCATCTCAAGACCGCTTAGCGGTTGGCAAAGCTATTCTCTTTATTGTGTTCTGGTTTATCAAATGTCTAACTTTTTGGGATTTATTGACTTTCTGTAGTCTACTTATTTTATTAATCTTAATTTGTCTGTCAATTAAATCAAGCAACCCTCCTCTTAAATAATTTTCTTCTAAAGTGAGGGCACATTTCCTGTGAGCATTCTATAGCAAGTTCCAAAGGATCTTCCTGTGCCATATTCACTTGTTTCATCCTGTGTCATCCGTTGCTCTTTCATATGGAAATCACTGGCCTATCACTCCACAACATTGACTGTGTCTGATTTGCTGGTTTCCTGTTCATTCCCTTGCTGTGGAACTTCAACTGAATGTTGGTACTGTTTCCTATGGAAGGGTCCAACGTATCTTCATATGGCAACTGATTAGATGTTTCCCACTCCACTGATTTCTCCTTAATTTGGGGATCCATTGCTCTATCCTGCTGTTATGTCATCTGAGTTAGATGATCTACACTAAATCCTTCACTTTGCAGGTAATCCATAACCTCAGTTTTTTTAACTTCTCCATTACTAATCCTCTTTTCTACTTTTCCTCTTTGTTTTGTTATTTTTTTTTTATTATAAAATTTTCCATGTCTGGATGCCTTTGCCATTATTTCTCTTCAAATATATTTGGTACTGCTCTTTTTGTATTGATTAGTTTTGCTTTTTCCTTTGCATAAATATTGTACAATGTTAAGTCTCTTTTTCTTTCCCATGTCCATATTTCTTGTTCAGATGTTTCCTGTTCCTCCTGTTTCTCCTTACATTGGGGACTCATTCTTCCATCATGCTGTGATGTAACCTATGTTAGACTTTCAACACTAAATCCTTCACTAAGCAAGTATTCCATAACTTCAGCTTCTACTTTTTTTAACTTCTGTTTTATTAATCTTCTGTTCTACTTTCCCTCTTTTTGATCTTATTTTTTTATTGTGAAATTTTCCATATCTGGATGCCTTTGCGTGCATTTCTCTTTGAATATCTTTGGGGCTGCCTTTTCTGTGTTGATTAATTTGGCTTTTTCCTTTGCATAAATATTGCACCATATCAGATATCTTTTTCTCTCCCATGTCCGTATTTCTTTTTTATACCTTTCGAAAGTCTCCAGATTTTGTTCTTTATATTTTTGCACTTCCTTGATTGCTTCTTTTTCAAACTGCCCAAGGTTTCTTGATCTATGTTTTTCATAAATCTGTAGTATTATTTAACACACATTTTTATTTAAAGCTTCAGACAGTTTTTCTTGTGTGGGTATTTTTCTTTCCTCTAATTTCTCTCTTAATCTTTTGTATATCCTTTGTGTGGAACTTTTGGTCTTCTTGCATAATATTAACAATACATCATTTCTTTCTTATCCTCAGTAGTGCACTCTTTCGTCTTTATGGCTCTTTTTTGGTTTATTAATTTTGGTGATTTTTATGTGCTGCTATGTCCTTCTACAACAGGGGGGCATCCTCCCCCTAGGCCTGGCCTAGCCCCATTGTAGGAATATTTCCATGTCTTAAGCATTCTGCACTGTCATTTTTTCCAGTCCTGGCACTTACCAAGGTTTGAAACTTTTTATCCTGGGTCTTTTGTGCCCAGCTGTCTTTTTTATTTTTAACCTACTTTTGTCCATGATATATGCTATACAAATTACAGTCTATATATCAGTGTTGTCTTGGTGAGATTTTGTGAAAAACAGGATCTACCTCATGAAGGTACTCTCCAAGACTTGAGGATGAATTTAATTTGAGCAATACTACTCTGCTTTGCTTGGTGATTTATCATCTCTTCATTAGCACCCTCTGAATAGCATGAAACATAATCTGTCAGGCCCACTAAAATTAATATTTAATCACCAAATCCAGACAGATTTCATGCAAAATGGATGGAGGACTGCCACTGTTATCTCTCTACAAAAGGAGGGGCCTTCCCTGGATTGGGATGACTACAAAACCATAAGTCTGACTATTCTCATATCTAAGGCCACGGAAAGAATTATTATGGATCTGATAAACAATGAAACAAAAAAACCTAGATACAGTGGACCCTGTTCAGTTTGGTTTTGTCAAAGGCAGATAATGCCTGTTTAACTTAGTAGACTTTTTTGCAAAGATCACTAATGGTAAGAGTGAGGGCAAAAAAGTGCACATTGCCTTCCTCAGCCTTGTCAAGGCATTTGACATAATAAATCAATTGAGCAGTGTAGATAAACTTTCAAAATAGGCATAAACCAAAATATAACACCACAAGTGGAATCACCACAGCACCAAATTGCTTCACCACAGACGAAAAAACAGATGAAAAAACAGGAATCCAAGCAGTCAAATAGTTTATTTTCTCTAGCACCTTAGCCTCAGTCAGCCTTCAAGGAGTAATAACTCATACATTTTACACAATATATATACACAATCAATTACCAAAAACCAAAATATGCCACCTGAAAGAATAGCAAGCTACCTCACTAATAGGACACAAGAAGTTAGACTACGGGGATCTACCTCTATGAAGAGGCCAGTCAGTAGCAGAGTCTTAGAGGCATCAGTGTTGGGGCCTCTCCTTTTTGGCATCTGCTTCTGTGAAGTAAAGGCAAATTTCAAGGACCTCTGGATGACCACATTCACAGACAACTGCAAACTAGGCATAATCATTGAATGCCCTAAAGAAACAGATACCCTTCAAGAGGGCCTGATACTGACAAACAACTGTAGCCAGAACCATGGAATAAAACTCAATGCGAAGAAATGCATAATAGTACCCTTTGGAAAGATAGCCACCCCTGGAAATTACTACTTTGATAATACATTCCTAAAAGTAGACCCAGCAGTCAGCAATCTGTGAATGCATGTTGACAGTACCCTGACCTTTGTCCACCCAGTGTCTACTGTGGTGAGAACATCTCTCTGTATTGTACACTTAGAAGTAAGGCATGGCATCCAAGTCTGAGGAGGTCATTGTTCCACTGTACATAGCTTTCATCAGACCAGTCATCAAGTACAATGCACCATTCAGCATGTACCTGACTATTCTCTTGCAACAGTTTGAGAAACCACAGAGGTTATTCACAAAAAGAATACAGGGAGTAAACAACTCCTGTACACACTCAAAGCCCTATCCCTGTACTTGGCCTCCTACAGACTGCTGCATGGCAGTCTATCCCTTGCCTACAAAGCATCCTCTGATTTAACACTGATGGATTTGTTGCACATCCACAAAACAAACAGCATTGGAAATACCTGTTCCAAGGAACTAAACCTGGCTGTGAAATAAACAGGGCATGTTAGAGGGACAGACATGTGTCTCAAAGATTATTCCTTTTCTGTCAACATCCATGTGAAGCAAAGCTCATCCATAACCATACTCAAATGTAACTTTGACCAGTGGGTGAGAAATAACAAATTTACTCCTAGTTTGTCACCTATGTTCCTAATGGACAGGGGTAGCCTATGAATGCTTGATGTGTATAAGCTTATATCATAACCGTAAAAATTCCTTAGTGCAATAATGCAAGTCAGCAATATTTGGAAAATTTGAGGTAAGATTGGTTAGGCTTAAAATGCTTCTTGGTTCAATAACCTAGCATGACTGAGCCTATGAATCTATGAAATCCTTGTATTCCATAAACTATGGCTTAGCTTTCCTTTTCCAGTACTGTAATACATCCTTTTGCACTGTGGATATTAATATTCAAGACATAAAGTCAATGGTCTCTCTCTCTCTCTCTCTCTCTATATATATATATATATATATATATTTATATATATATATGACTTTTGAAATGCTCTTTTCATTTTCCTCTATACATGTTGTCCATCACTGGAAATCAGTAATAGAAGTGTTTAACAAGACTGCCGCATGCAGTAAAATCCTGTTACATTATATAAAGAAACCTAAATCTGTTTTCATGTGTGTAAAATCTGTAGGCCACTGATCATCCAGAATTATTATTTTTTTTTTTTACTTTTGCTCATATGGAATATAAACCATGTGCATCAATTATAGATTCCAAGTTATCGTATTTATGCTTCAAAAATATTTCTGTTAAAGCACACACCTGTATCCCCAATCATCTCAATACTTCTAATAAGCGCTACAAATATTCCTCACTTATGGCACCTATAAATAGGATGCAATCCATATAAACTGCAACATGCAGCACTCCTTGTAGTAAATGTTCTTTATTCCTCTAAAATTAGCAGGTTCAGACTATACCCTAAAAGGCTATACACATTTGATCTGTATTCTCTCTGTTCCCTTTATTAGCCCAAGTACTGTGTAAGCAGTAAGTACAAACCTTTTTTTCTTCTCATTCAGAAAGTAAACAATTGAATCTGGGTAAAGATAAAACATGAGTATTATTAATACTCCATTGATCAATATCATATATTTTGTATTAACTTTTCAAAGGGTATAGGTTATGTAGCTGTGAATGGCATTATTGTGTTTGTTACAACATTCATGAATCCCACCATAGGTTCATAGGTATGTACTAAGCTAATGACCACTGGGGTCTTTTTAAGCCTAACCATGTATCTCAACTCTGACAAAGTTCAAGTACCCTTGGTAGTGTAATCAGGGTCTTAGGAGATTAAACATTTACAGGCTGCCTGTGTTCATTATCGATATAGGTGGCAAACCAGGGTTGAATTTCTGGTTATCAATGTAGTTGTCCAAGTTACAACTGAATTGGGTTAGGGAGGAAATCTGCTTCAGATGGATGGGGAGCCTTTTTCCAAGAAGGGACAGTCTCTAGGATACATATCTGTCTCTCCAACAGGCCCAGATAGTTATGCAGCTTACTGTGACATCACTGACTTTGGCTGTACATCCTTGAATGCCTGCATTATCAAATCCCTTCTGAATCCTGCTTGAGTCCTGCAATAGCAAGTAGTTAAGACTGGTAAGGTTAGTACTTTTGGTTGACTGCTAATAATTTCTAGACATTCCATTTGTTAATACTTGGCATGTGTTCTCTAAAAAAAAAAAAAAAAAAACAAAAAAAAAAAAACTTTCTTCCTGTTCACTTATTGTAGTTTCAGCTTTGATAGTGACACCTCTGGTGCCCTCATGACTATACTGGGCTTGGTGGGACCTTCAATGGCATGTTTGGCTTGGAATACTACAGCTTCAGCACTTTGGTTACCATTAATTGTAGCTCTTCTATCCATCATGCTATTGCAGATTGCCTGCTTAGACATCCCTTTGGCCCATTAGAGAGGAAAGCTTGGTGCCATTAAATACTTCTCCTATAGAATCATCAAAATCATTAGCCGAGTATTCATAGTTCTGTTATTTCACTGCTACCTGTTGGTGATTATTCTTCAAAACACTCTTCATTTTTTGATGTCTCATCCATAATCACCCACACAAGAAAGAAAATCATTTCTAGTTTATATTTTAGTTAAATTGGATGCTTGTTTATCTATAGCAAAGGTGTTTATATTATTTATTTGTAGCAAAGGTGTTTAGATTTTACTTCCTTGGTGATGGGCATGCAGAGGAATTGCAATTTTCTGAGTTCTCTTAAGTTTTTTCTGGAGCATAATCCCCTTTTTAAGGATAGTAATACTGACTCAGTACTGGAGGTTGCATGCACTGCAAGAAAATTACCCATTTCTTATTGACAGCATTTTACATAGGGGCTCATTGCTTTTACCGTTTTTAAAATTTCAGCTAACCTGTTGTTTGTCTTCTAGGGCTGAGTGGTTGGATGAAGACCTAACATTTTAAATTCAGTTTTGCATTAAGAATATTTTTGTCACTCGTCTGGCCAGGATAAAACAGATGAACATTCATGTGTTCTGTTCAAGCAGCTTTATTACACACGAACACATCAGGAATGAGGCTTTGCAACTTAAACTTAAATAAACTTGTAAACAGACTGATTACCACACTCATATATGTTAGCACTCTGGCTCTTCTCTCAAAATGGCACTGAAGCCTGCACATGCTCAGAATTTATATGCATGTGCTAAATCTGGAAATGCTTCTTAAAGGTATATACACACGCTCTGATCTACATCTTCCCTATTTGACAAATAGTCCATATATGAAATGTCAGTATTCAATGATGTGCAACTTACAGAAATGATCTTTTGACATGCAATTATGCAGAACTAATTATTTGACATGCAGTCATACAAAATTAGACACACAGAAAACAATCATGTCCAAGTTGCTGTGTATTTTACACTAGGTCTAGAAATGCAATATGATTGTGTAACATAAAAGTAGGAATTGGATCTAGCAATGGGGACTGTCTTCAAGGAGTGTTCAGCTTTGGGGACATCTGGGACACCATCAGGAATGGAAATGAATACTGCAATATGTTCTTCAGTATGAACATTGTCTGGATTGCTCTGAGATCTAGAGTCTGTATCACAGATACGATGTTGCAATATCATTTCTGATACAGGAAGAAGATGTCTGCGCTTTCTCCTGTATTCTTTACCCTCAGATTCCATGAAGCAGGATCTCTGCTTGGTACATGTACCTCTCACTTGACCAATTCGATCAAAGCCTTTCACCGTTTGCATCCTCAGTGCCTCTTCTTCTTTTAATGGATGAAAAAATCTGCTCATTTTATCATAGCTGGACATCTGAGAAGAATGCTTCTTAAAAAGTTGGGCTTTGATTACTCTGTTGTTTTTAGCATTAGGCACCAACAAACTAGAACTAATAGGCAAAGTTGTTTGGTTTGCCAAGAGAGAAGTCTCCGAGCAGTCGAGCCATGTAGATTGTCACGGGGTATATTTCTGAGACTGAGTAAATTCAAGAAGATATTGGTATTGTCATGCTTTGACCTCTCCAGTAATTGCTTTGAACTCTGTACTGCACATTCAGCAAGGCCGTTTGACTGTGGATATTCAGGACTGCTAGTAACACGGATAAAGTCCCACTCTTTTACAAATCTCTGAAACATTGGTAAACTGAAAACCATTGTCAAAAATAACTTTGTGTTGACTACCATGGACTGAGAAATGATGTTTCATCTTAGTAATAATAACACTGGATGTTAGGTTAGGTAGCAAATTGATCTCAAACCAGTTTGAATAAGAGTCTACCAACACTTAATAATGTTGACTGTTCCACTCAAATATGTCAGTTGCTGCTGTTGGCCAAGGTAGTTCAGGAATTTGGCTTAGATGAAGTGCTTCTTTTTGCAAATGCAGCTTAGTACTGTTGCACACTGAACAAGAAGAAAGCACTTTATGAATGTCTTTTGCTAGAGAAGGCCAAAATACTAGTCCTCTTGCCCTTCTTTTGGTAGAATCGGAACCTGGGTGGCCAGGATGCAAAATCTGAATGTATTCATGTTGTAAGAAAGTAGGAACAATAGCTTTTGGACCTTTGAAAATGATACCATCTTCCATCAGCATCTCACCTCTGTATGGAAGGTAACGTACTTCTGGCAGTACACAGGATAGTGCGGGAAGAAATAGCCAGGGAATTGTTATGGCTAGGCTTGTATAGGCCCTAGGGCCAATAGCCTAGTACCAACCTATGAACCTATGAACGTATGATGGCTATCCTATATTAATGAAGTGGTCAAGCTTTTGCAAAATTGGATCAGTCTTTGTATGATCTCTCATCTCATCAAGTCTCGTGGCAGAAAAATTACGCACTTCCATGACATCAAAGTCAAAATTCTCTGCATCAAACTGCTCTGTGGTATTTCTGGGTGATCTAGATAAGGTGTCAGACAGATAAAGAAGTTTACCCTTTGTATAACCATTTTGAAATTGTGCTTTTGCAATTTGAGCATCGTTCTTTGCAGTCTTGCTGGAGTGGAATGCATAGGCTTCTTTAAAATAGTGACTAGAGGTTGATGATCAGTTTCTATTTGGATAGCTCTGCCATAAATATAATCATGGAACTTCGAATATGCGAACACTATTGCCAAAAGTTCCTTCTCAATTTGAGCATACTGCATCTCAGTTTGGATAAGGGTTCTAGATGCATAGGCAACACGTCTACCCTCTTGTAGAATAACTGCACCAAGACCAAATTTTGAAGCATTACAGGAAATAAATACTGGTTTGTGGACATCATAGTGTCTTAATGTAGGTGGGCTAGCAATTTGCTGTTTGAGGTTACCCAATGCTCTCAGGTGTTGTTCTAACCATGACCATGCAACATTTCTGCATGTTCACTCTCTTAAAGGTGCTGATAATTCACTAAAGTCAGGGATAAATTTGCCCAAATAGTTAACCATACCAAGAAAATGCTGTAGGGCTTGGACAGTGTCAGGAACTGGCATCTCAAGAATGGCTGCTTGCTTGGAAGGATCTGGTCATAAGCCTGTACTGGTAAATAAATGACCTATATAAGTAATTTCTGGTAAACTGAATTTACATTTCAGAGGATTGAGCTTTAAATTCACTTCATGTGCCCTGTCCAGAACTTTCCTGAGGTTTCTGTCATGCTCTGCTTCACCATTACCTCCAACTAGTAAATCATCAACTATTATTGATCACGGGTAGCCTGAAAAAATTTGCTCCATTACATGCTGAAAGACTTCACTGGCAGAATTTATTCCAAAAGGCATCCTGGGGAATCTGTATCTACCAAATGGGGTACTGAATGTAGTCAGTAGTGAATATTTGTGATCAAGCATCACTTGCCAAAATGTACTCTTTGCATCTAATTCAGAAAAAAACAGTGGCATTTGGCATGGTGATTGCAATTTCCTCGACTGTACACATAAGATGATGAGGTATCTTCAATGCCTTGTTCAAGTCTCTTGGGTCAATGCATATTCTGATTTCATCTGAATTTTTCTTATGAGCAGCTACCACAAAAGATGCCAACTGAGTTGGTTCTGTGACTGGACAAAAATCCCACCTTCATGCACCACTTTGTCTAACTGGACCTTGACTTTGTCATGCATAGCTACTGGAACCTTGCTGGTCTGACCAATGGGCTGACCTCTGGGGTCTACTTTCATGGAGTGCACAACTGGAAGTTTGCCTAGCTTGTCATCAAAAACATCAGCATACTCTGAGAAAATAGCATCACTGAAGCTGGAACTGGGACATGTGCTTACATGATGGACTTCTTTGTTGTCTCTGAGACCTAATAATGACTGCACATGTCTTCTGACTACATAAAATTGCAAGCTGTAACTGTTACCAGCCAAATGGCATGAAAGCATTACTGAGCCTTTGGTTTGAATCTCTTCACCTCCATAAGCAACAAGCTTCACACAATTGTCCAAATTAAGTTGCTCACCAGCTCCCACTTTAGCAGATGTTTTTGCTGACATTACATTACACTTTGAACCAGTGTCTATTTTGAGTTCTGTGGGTTTACCATTGATCAGGACAGTACAAAATACTTCATTCTTTGCCAACAAATCTACTGCATTAACCTTTTCACCAACCACTGATACACCATCTACATAGAAAGTAGGGTTGCAGCTCACTACATGATCAACTTGCTTTTTTGAGTGACCTTTCTTAATAGCTGAATGAGGCTTGCTTGATTTACAAAACTTTTGAAAATGGTTCCATTTTTTACACTTGTGACATTGCTGATCAAATGTAAGCACTTCTCTCTTTTAGACCCATGACTGGCTCCACAATTATGACAGTTACAATAAGACTTGACTTTGATTTTGCTGACTCACTCTTATACTGGACTGAGCATGTCTGTTTTATTGAGCTAGTCTTGGAACTGTCTAGAAAGCTATTGATTTTCCCTGCCACATCCACAGGGGTTGCTCCTGCCATGTGCTTAGGCCTGTTTCTGCTTGCCAAGTGTTGCGTGCTGTCTACATTTGCTCTAGAGGCTACTGAAACCATGCTCTTATCACTTGCAATCTTATTTGTGTGCCTTTCTGTGAGCTCATGAATTTGACAAATCTCTATGGCTTTGCTTAATGTTAAATCACTGTCACGAAGCAAAATCTTTCTTACTGCAGCACTATTAACACCACACACAAGCTTGCCCTTTATTAACTCATCTTTCAAGTCACCATTTCTGCACGTTTTAGCTTTGTTTCTCAAATCAGTGTTATAAGCTGCAAAAGTTTCACCAGTCTTTTGGTCTCGTATAAAATAAGTGCCTCTCTAAAGTAACATTTGTCAAGGGTAGGGTGCATATTTCTCTAAATTTACATTTTAAGCACTCAGGGTCCTCCCTGGATTTAGCCGGTATATCAATATGATGGTTTTCCCCTTCTCCTGCATACACTGCTGGTGCATACACAAATGAATGGTCTCTTTCAATGGCTTCTGACCCAGCTAATTTAAACAAAATGAATGTCCTTGTATGTGCATCTTTGTCAGAAAAAGATGCTTGTATGAAAATATTGTATTCCTGCTCAAATACTCTCCATTTCTCTGCTATACTATGATCAAACACAAGTGGACAAGGTCTGCTGAATGCCACTGCCATATCAATACACAGTAATAAAGGTGCTTGAAATTATGTACGAACATACACACACATATATTTCTGCCAGACATTTATGCCAGTAGTTGTAATTGTGCCCAATAGCACAACAAACTCTTTGAAACAACTACACTCTGTCAAATAAGTCACCATAGCACAAGAGCACTTTGAAATCACTGTACTTTGTAAAACCACTCCTTAGTGTAAGAAATACTTCAAAATAACTGCACTTTGCAAATAAACTGTGCACAGCACAGGAACCTTTCAAAATGGCTGTACTTTGTGAAATAACTCTGCATAGTGTAAGAAACACTCTGAAATGGCAGCTTTCTGCGAATAAATGCAAACAGTAAAAAAACTTTTTTGAAATGGCTGTACTTTGCAATATAACTGTATTTTGCACACAACAAACTCTTTGAAGTAACTGCACCATAATAAAGTACACACTCTGCAAACACTTTGCACACTGAGATACTTTGAAGAACTCTAGTTATGCTTTGAATGGCTTTGGTCAATGCATAATAATAGTTTATGCCCAAACTTGGTCATTTACTAAAAAACATGCAGTCGCCTTGCTCTTTAAACTTAATTTGCCCTTTTTATTGTACTCGCTATGCCCTTTTAAGCTCTTATGATGCTCATTATGCTTTTCTTGTGCCCGTTTTACTTTAAACATGATTGTTATGCAAACCAAAGGTAATTCTGAGCCCCATATGAATAGTTTTGCTAGTTTTATCAAATATCATGGTTTCAAACATTTTGTTTAATTAATAATCCAGTTTGTGCCCTTTGTTTGATTAATAATATGTTTTTGTTCTACTCATTTGATAATGAGTTTTGTGGCTTATAAATGTACCATTTCATTTTCTTTGCTAAATAAATCATTTGTACAGTTTTCTTTATCTTTAGCTCATTTCTGGCCCTTTTTCATTTGTCTGTGCTCCATTTCTCTCAACCCGTTTAGTTTGTCTTCACCATCAACTCTGTACCTCATGGCTTGGAGAAGTTGCACTCTTAATCCCTGTTCTGATACCATGTCTCTCATCTGGTCAGGATAAAACAGACAAACGTTCATGGGTTCTGTTAAAGCAGCTTTATTACACACAAGCACATCAGGAATGAAGCTTTGAAACTTTAACTTAAATAAACTTATAAACAGACTAACTACCACACTCATAGATGTTAACACTCTGGCTGTTCTCTCAAAATGGTACTGCTGCCTGCACTTGCTCAGTATTTATGCACATGTGCTACATCTGGAAATGATTCTTAAAGGTACATACACATGCTCTGATCGACAGTTTTGAACTTTGTTCCCCTCACTGCGGGTAGTGTCTTCTGACAATCTGGCCAAACAGACCATTTTTATAAAAATTGTGCTTATCATTGATGCTATATTTTCAGTCCTTGTAGACACTATATAGAAGGACCTCTGACCACTTTAAGTATACATCCACCTTAATTAGAAATGATGAATGTAAAAGTATTGCTATGATATGGATGAGCATTAACAAATATGCAAAAATACTGGTAACAGTGTTATTTTAGCTGTTTAACATTCAGCACGACTTTTATTCATTCTGCATTTATCTCATATTTTCAGTTTTCATATTGATACCAGGTGACTATACAGATCTGAGCAAGGAATTTCATTATTGCTATCCATATATTCCATTCATGAATTACATGTAACACACCAGAACATAGACTGTCAGGGATGATTACATATAGTAGGATTAAGTGGCATAGGTTCAATTGATCTTTCTTGACAGCAAGTTCATTACTTATCAAGTCATTTTATTTAGGCTCTTCCTTAAACTAGAGCATGTGCTCAGTTCATCCACAATAACTGATGTAAAGAATGCATTGTCTTGATATGTCTATTGTTTTTTCATGATTTTATATAATAAATATGGCAATCCTTGAGCAGTCCAGTGCCACTCATTATCAACAAGAAAATACTATTCAGTCATGCTCTGTACTAACACATTTTAGTTAAGTTGTGCACTGAACATTTATTTAATTTTGTAAACTCTTGTTGACTAGGTTAGTCCCACTAGGACAGTGTCCTCTTTTCAGGACAGACCCAAGGCAGCATTCATACTGACTGGAGTTAATTTTAATAGGCAGTAGGGAATTCTCCCTTCTCTTTTTTTGACTAGTGCCATGAGATCTTTTACATCCACCTGAGCAACAACCCAACTTAAGGAAATGCGACCTTGGTTTAATATCTCATCCAAAGGACGGCACATTCATTAGTTCAGCACCCCCCTATTCTGCACCTCAGTGTCAGAACTGGAAAATTAATTGAAGAACCTACAGCCTTCTGGTCTTTTAGTACCAAAGGTGAGTGTGTTAGCGGTTGTTCTATTCACTTTTTCAGTTGCTTTGAGTAATATTTGAAAGTTCTCCATGATTTTTGCCCATTGCACTTCATTATTTTTAGCTTTGCTCCTGATCATTGAACAAAGAAGATAAAATGCATGTGAACTTCTCCTCAGCAGCAGCTTATACCACTCAGCTGTTCCTTATTTTGCAGAATGTCCTTGATTTGTCTCATATCTTGCCTTGTCACTTGTAAGAGTTGTGATTTTACGGTAAACCATTGAGAATTAGAGTCAGTCGGTAATGACATAAATCAAAGTTTCTTACTCATTATTATTCGTACATCCCATGCTGATGCAGAACATGCTTTATTAACTTTTTAAGTGGAGTAATATTAAAAATTAGTATTGAATTTTGGGCCTTTGTGTCTCCATTATTTTTGCCTTTGTCCAGAATTCTTCAGCAAAGAAGTTGATAGGTATGCAGCTGCTCATCTCTATTATAGTACTTATTCAATGTCCAAGAAAAGAGTGGAACAGACTATGGATGAAGCAACATAGAATGATGACACAAATTCCTATCTCTGCTTGTTAGACTGTCTCAAAACTGTCCTGAGTAAAATGCATCAGCAAAAAGGCATCTTGCATTCCTGTTCTTCTTAGTTAGACTCTGAGGTCATTATGCAGCCGTGTGGTGACACACATACTTCTCAACTGCCCCTGGGTTTGCAGAATGTCCCTGATTTTACTTCATACATCGGCTGTTGTTTGCTCATTAATCTGACTTTGCATGATTTGTGTGAAGCAACATGGGCATCTGTGTTGCACACAGACAAAGTAACTATAATTGCTAGGACTATCGATGGAGGAAAATTACTGTTGTTCATTTTTCATTGTTCTAGCGTTGCAGGACTATGGGGATTTGAGTGAAGCAATTTAGTAAACATTAATGTGTGGCAACTTTCTGTGTGAAGCAAAACTGAAATGAATTACATGGCTATCATCTTATCACAATCAGATGTCTGAAAGATACACAGAAGTGGCTGCCTATCACTGATAAGTGGAGGCCATCTCTCAATGAAAGTAACAGATACTGTTATTATGTGCTTGGTCTATGCTAGCTTTGCATGAGTAGTGTGCATGTGTGTGAAGTAAAATTTACTACTTTAATCTGATTACTGTATGTTTGTATTAAACAAACTTGAATTACATTACTTTAACTATTATTGTTATGTTTTTTCCACAGTTAGACATCTGTGGTATACATACTCAGTAAAGTAGTTGTACTTGATGGGCATGATGACTATTTGTAGATGAAAGTGACTGTTGTTTGATCACTATTAAAGAGTCACTGATCCACTATGGCAGAAGTAGTGTTATACTATGCATTGTATTTGCTGAAACTGGTGTGAATCTAGTAATACTATGACTTATGCCTGTAAGTTTGGGTGTGTGTGTGTGTGTGTGTGTGTGTGTGTGTGTGTGTGTGTGTGTGTGTGTGTGTGTGTATGTGTTGGGTGGGGGCTTCAGAATAATTAAGAGTAACAAGCTGGCCATAATTTCTTTCTGTTTCTATCACAAATATCAGCATTGCACAGAATAAGTGACCGGTGCTCTGGCAGGAGTAGAATGCATATGAAAGCAGCTCATTGGTACAGTGGTAGAGTGAGTGATGTTGCCAGCTCATATTGCTTGGCCTTGGTTGAGTTCTTGTCTGGAGTCTGTATGGCCTCCTTATCTCTGTGTGAGTTTAACCATCTGATTTGATCTGTTCTAACACCACAAAGACATGCTGCAGGTAGAAAATCTATTCCTCTAATTTGCCTGTAGGTACTTATGCAATGTGTGTGTGTGTGCGTGTGTGTGTGCGTGTGTGTGTGTGTGTGTGTGTGTGTGTGTGTGTGTGTGTGTGTGTGTGTGTGTGCTTGTGCATCTTGTGTTGGTTAGGGATAATGTCAGCTTATGTGAAAAACCATTGTCCCTGGCAAACCATGTCTATCACAAGACAGAATGCCCGTGTGCACATGCATGTGTAAAAAATAAAAGCACTGATTTTTAGCTGTGAACACGAGTAATATTGCCAAGCACACAAAAAAACTCTTCCAGGCAGCAGTTAAAAAATAGTTAACAAATCATCTTTTAGAAATAAGACATAAATGCATCAAAAAACTTATAGACTGTTAGAGTGTCTTGGGGGATTGCTGTCCTCACATCACAGGCTGTACAACTGGATTTTGACACAGGCTTAGTAATGACCTCTGTACTGAACCCCTTCTGTTCTAAAACTGGCCCTGCTCAGAGGTGTGCGAGGAAGGATAGTGTAGCTTGTGTGAAGGGCAAGGGATGGTGTCGTGTTTTGGGCCAGAATAGGAGGTATCATTATGAATAAGTTAAAAACAATGTAGAGTATTTTTTAAGTTATCTAATGTAGCTAAATGATTTTTAAATATCTTCAGTTTTAAAGGTCAACCAAAGTTGATGGGCTGTTTTACTGGACCTAAAAATGTTATTCAGTTTTTTAATGTTTTTGATGTTTTTCTAGAGAAGAGGAGTTTTGCTGCTACTAATTAACTTAAGGAGTTTCTTTCTTTTGTTACATAGTTTATTTATGGACGTGAGCCACCTGGGTGATTTCTTTTTGAATTTTCCATGATGCTTGGTTGTGGTAGTGACTACCAGCTCTATACATTTTTCTAATAGGTGTAAACTTCCTTAGTGAAACTTGTTGCTGTATTCAGGTCAGGGTAAGTGCCATCATAAATAAATTTTGATATTTTGACACAGAGTAGGTTGAAGTTGGCATGTTTGCAATTCTTAAATTCAGGGGCTTGCTATAAGATGTTTTGGATGTTTAAATGAGAAGGTCACATGTTTATGTTCAGACTTCACTGGGGAAGAAAATACCAGAAAAGCAGTGCAAGAAGGAGCCATATTTGTAAGAATCGGGTAAAGAATTGTGTGTCTTCTTGTAGGTTTATTTATCAACTGCTCAACAGAATTGTTTTTTATTACATTAGGAATTTTTGGGGCTTTTCCTACATTGTAGGTATAGGTTTCCCAGTTTTTTGAAGGGTAATTAAAATAACCCAAAATAAGGGAGGTTTTTTTTCCTAATAGAGAGGTCATTTAGGACACTGAGGATTTTTATATGGCCATCAGAGGACAGAGAAGATATCCTGAAAGAAGCTATTAGCTGATAATTAATCCTTTCTAGAGTGATTTTTAGTTCACTACTGTCTGTTTGTGAGTCCCTAGGAAACTGCTTGGAGGTAATAAGTTGCTTGACAAATATGTAGAATCCAGCACAGTTGCCATTGTGTCTGAAAGCATGAAAAGTGCACAGCCCTGGAATAGAGGGAGTGCTCTTTTTACATTTAAACCAAGTTTCAGTAATAGACATGGATGTTTTCTAAATGCAGGAGTTCATCAAGATCAGGCAATTTATTGTTTAGGCATCCAGCAATGAGGTGAGTCTCTTTAATGAGATTCAGTTTCTGGACTGATAAGTTAGCTATGTTGGAATGGTCATCAACTGGACTCTGCCTAAAAAAGCCAGTGGTGGCAACAAAAGCTTTATCCAGTATGCAAAAGCCCAAAAACAAGATGCGTAGACCATCCTTAGTGAAGCAAGCTGGACTGTTGAGCATGTGATCCCATGTTCATACATACTGGATCCCCCTGGAATAGCATCAGGTCCTTAACAAACTATTGAAGTAAATTATCTTTTCTATGTATATACATATATATTACTTGAGGTTAAGGAAGGATTCTACTTAGGACTAGTGTCTTACCTGCATTTGTAACATACCCATAAAGTTCTGATAGGTCTCTCTGCATATCCATCAGGATTCTACATCTCAGCTCGTTCACTCATTCTCCCTGAAAATTAGGTACTTGGTGGAAGAAGTGTTGATTAAGAACCATTACTAAATTTGCTAGAATATATATATATTTTTTTCGCATTTGGCAAATTGAGCTAGGCGTAGGTGTTAAGGTTGTACTGTTGTAGCCTTGAGTAAGATGCCTCATAAACTAAGAGTAACTTATGTTCCATAATTGCTGCCTTCCCTGCTGTAGTACTGGCAGGAATAGAATATGCTGTGCTTTAATCTTAGAGTTCTGACACTAGGACAATGAAATGTATCTGAAATGAAAAAATGGGAAAGAATACATAGCTTAAATGTTGACATATGGAAGAAAGTATGCAAAACGTTAGCTCTCAATACACTGCAAAAATGTCAAGTGCTAATACATCTTATCAGATCTCTCCCACTCATCCAGGATTTTCCTGCCCATCCTATTAATTTTTCCAGCCTCAATCCAATCATATTTTTCCTCTTGCTCTACCTATGGTTACTGAATGCGCTCAATGTTCTGAGCCATTATGGGAATAGATCAGTAATTTCTTTAGTGACAGAAGTCAGGATAAGCAGAGTGTTGTGCTCATGGGGTGCTGAGGTACAGCTATACTTCTTCTCTTAACCAAGGCCACTCATGCCTGTGTTAATGGTTTGCAGAGGTGGGAAGTGTCCTTGTTTCAGCTCAGATTTATAACACATGACAAGTCTACCTTCATTTGAGTGGAAAGCATTGTGTATTAGAATAACTAAAAATGTTATTATTCCATGTTTTTCTCAGACATTCTGCTGTTTAAACCTCCGTATTCCATGTATTTCAGTTACTGCATGCATAAAAAACCTAAGAAATACATAATTAATGCTTTATTCAAGCAATCTATACATTCGGAGTTTAGGACTATGGGTTCAGTAAGATATTCATCATTCACTTATCATCAATATGGCATTCTTGCTGAAAGTTCCGTATTTTAAATCATGTCAGAATAAGCTGGTTTAGAAATGTTCTAGTTATGTATATTACCCCAAACTTTTGAGGTTCAGTTACAGATGTTTTATAGCTACATGTATTGCAGAATGTTAATGGACTGTGCAAAATTCACAAATATATATATATATATATATATATATATATATATATATATTAATTTTTTGGATAAACAGTATGAATCTAGTAGGAACTGATTGCAAGCAACAACTTTCTCCCCAGTCCTTTCACAGTGGGCCATCCTAACTTTACTGGGGAAGGATAACTAATTATTATGGTAACAGGTAGCAGAAGGAGTGATAAAAATGGAACAGTTTGGGCCTGTTATTGTGTTTTAAAAGGTTAACAAAGATCTTGTGTCCAGTTATAGATGAATTGTTATAGAGTGGATAAAAATTAACATTGTCTACAGTGTTCACAGGAATCATAAGATCCTTAGCGATATACACCATTTAGCAGACAACATTTAAAAGTACTTATCACCCTTTACAAGCACTTATGGTGTTTGCCTTTCAAATCGGGCAAGGCCATACATGATAACCCTGGTGTAAATTTTTGTCTACCCATCAAGTCATCAAGACTAATAAAGGTAGACAGAGAACCACTTTGCTTGACTTGGATGGTAACTAATTCCATAAACTGTGAATACGATGAATTAGAAACCTATCCCTGCAGTGAGTCTATCTTATTTGTTGGTGCAGAATTAAGTCTCTAGTACAAGTGCTCTTGAGCTACTGTTTTTGTGAAAAAATAGGAGGATAAATAAAAGTAGGGCTTTCATGACTAAACAAAGACAGATGTCACCTCAGAGCAGATAGTAGGCTAGTGACTATAAAGAGAGCTGAGCTCTGCTAGGATAGTTGAATGAGTTAAGGTCTTTAATTTATTTTGGTTAAAATTTTTTGGGCCTTTCTATTTGAGTGATATGCTTGGATTTGTACATACTAAATGGGGCACTGCATTCAGTAATAGATCTGATAAGAGAAGAGCACCATTGTGAAATTACTTCTTTGGATCTTAAAAAAAATTCCCTTGGAAGTTAATTAGGTGAGACAGAAGGATTTTCTGAATGAAAAAGAATTGCCCATGTAAGACCACAGGTCTTTTATAATTGTATCTGTCTTTAAAGGAGTACCACTTATAACATATGAAGTCAGGGCAGCTTTTTCACCAAATGCTACCATATTGCACTTTTTTTGCCTTTAACTTGAGACTGTAGTATACCAGGCATGTGCATATTCCTGGCTTTATTGGAGCAGTTTTATCAGTAGATGAGTGGATAACTGTACCCAACTTGAAGTCACCAGCAAAGTTTGTCAGCCACACTTCTGGAATATTGGCTTGAACATCTACAAAATACGTGCCAAATAGGAGAGAGACCCTCACTGATCCCTGTGGTACCTCACTAGTTACCATTTCATACTCAGAGAGAAAGAGTACCAGCAATGCTCACAACTTGGGATAGCCAGTTTTGCAAATCACCAGAAAAGCAGGGTTTTACATTGAGTCTGTTTTATTTTTCACAATACCAGCCAAGGGAATAGTGTAAAAATCCTTGCTCAGGCCAAGATAAGTAGTGTGCATGGACTGACAGTTGTCCACAGTTACTGTAACATTTTCAAGGAAGTTTACTAGATTCAGGAGAACAGGACCTGCCCTTCACAAAATCAAACTGAGTGGAGTCTTAATCAGCTAAATTGTCTTTGTTTGCATAAATGAGTTATACTATGATATGTTCCATGGCTTTGCATATAAGGCTGGTGAGACTAATGGGCCTGTAATTACCTGGGTCTGTGGATAGGTCACCCTTATGTAGGAAAGTCACTGTGGCTGTTCTCCAGGCATCAGACACAAACCCAGGCATAGACTGAGGTTAAACAATTTAAGTAAAGGCTAACTTAGTGCATACTTGATACTTACAAGAATTTCAGCCTATTATGTTATTTGGTCCCATACAAGTATTATTATTATTATTTTTTTGCATTTGACAGAGACTATAGGGTGATTTCAGGGGGGAAATTAAATTTTAAGGGATAGTGGGGGCAACGATGTGGGTAGGTAGCATAAATTTTTAATGTGTCTGCTTATGCTGGTTACATTCTTGGGACTAGAATATGCAGTAGTGTTACAGATGAGCTCAGTGCATTGTTGGACATTATTCCTTAATTTCCTGACATAACTGAAGAAGAATTTATTTTTATTTTCTTTGGTATCATTGTAACTAAGGAAATTATTCTTTTCAATTGGTACATAGGTTGTGAATTGCCTAGATATAGTAAGGCCTTACTAACTCTAGTGCTACTGGCTGCCAAAAAAACAACTACTAGAAACTGGAAATCAGAATCTGAATCAGCTGTAGCTGAAGTAGTGAATATTGTAAAGGAGATGCAATAGTGCAGGTGAGATCCTTAGAAAAAGAGCAAATTGCATTGAAGTAAATGGAATCTGAACAGTACATGCAAACTAATGTTTAGGAACAGGAGTGAGGTTGAAGGGAAGGAAGGAACTAAACAGTTTATGTAATGTCAGAATGAATTATAATTGTTAAAGGAACGTGCATACCTCATGAAACAAAATGCTAATATGGATTGTTTTCTTTTATCCTTTGTTGACTGTGCATGAGGCCTCTTTTCAGCCGAGACCCAAGGTGGTATTTGTACTACTAGGAGAAATCTGGCCATGGTATCAGGGAACTTCCCCTGCTCTTTTTGATAGATGCCATGGCAATTTTTACATTCAGCTGGGCTATCACTAACTCAAGCAAATGGGCCCTCTATATAACATCTGCTCTGAAGGATGGCACATGCAGGAGTGTAGAACCTACCTAGTGCCACACTGCAGTATCAGCAATCCAATCACATGAAGTGGGAGTAGAACCTACAGCTTACGAACCAAAGTTGTGTGCTACTTGTTGGGCCCTTGACATCATATATTTATGTAGGCATACCTCTACCTGCATTACTGTTTTACTAGTGAATTAATAAAGATGTTTATTAAAAAAAAAAAAAAAAAAAAACGAGTCAATGTCTTTGAGATGCTTCTGTCACTGAGAGCAAAACAGTGGCACCAACAAAACAGAAGAACTTATCCCATGCTGACAGCTAAGAAGCAGTTTTCAGGCTTTCTGTTAACCAGTATTGTCTAGGAAGGCTAGAAAATAATATCTCTGTTCTTCTATCATGCAGAACAAACCAGAAGCAATAATCCCAAGCTGATTCCTGTGAAGTGGCTTGTTGTCTTTCCAGTGATTGCTATGGACACTGACTTTCCATTTTTCTGAGAAAAAGACTGGTAAATCTCTAATTTGAACAGTTTAAAAATTGGAAATACCTAGGATCTTCATGGAATTTAGCATTTTGATCAGAGCACTCACTAACTTCAATCCACAGTTTCTCTCATATTTACTACGTATAATATTGTTCACTTGTTTTATTGTGTGTTCTAACTGTTCTGTAGTTATAATTGGTTTTAATTTTGCATATATATTATGCACTGAAAAAACTCAATTTTGGAGGTGAAAACTGGTTTGCATTTTTCTAGTTTCTATGGATTATTTTGAATACATTTATGGGCTCCATTCATTCTTTTGTGCATCTACTTGCACAGTACAATAAACTACATGATCATTTGTTTAAAGCGTTCAGTGTATCAAATGTTCATTTTGATGGATATATACTTTACCGTATCAGACAAGTGGTGTGTGTGTGTGTGTGTGTGTGTGTGTGTGTGTGTGTGTGTGTGTGTGTGTGTGTGTGTGTGTGTGTGTGTGTGTGTGTGTGAGTCTGTGTGTGTGTCTCTGTGTGTGAATGTTTTCAGGTTAAGGTTAGAGCAAGGGTTAGAATATGTGTGAATGGATATTTTAGGATTAGGGTAAGAGCTAGGAAAGAGGACAGATTTAATGGTGTATGTATGTATGTGTAGGTGCATATATGTGTGTGTGTGTGTGTGTGTGTGAGTGAATGCGTGTGTGTACGTGTGTGTGTGTGTGTGTGTGTGTGTGTGTGTGTGTGTGTGAGTGAGTGCGTGTGTGCGTGTGTGTGTGTGTGTGTGTGTGTGTGTGTGTGTGTGTGTGTGTGTGTGTGTGTGTGTGTGTGCATTGTGAGAGAGAGAGAGGAGAGAGAGAGAGAGAGAGAAAGAGACTGTAGTGTTATGGAAATTTTTTTTGTTTATGTAAGGAGTAGGGTTAGGGTTATGAACAGAGGCAGGGTTAGTACCTTTTACTGAGGTTGGCAAGGAGGCTTCCCAACTTACTAATAGGTGCTAACCATCTTCTTGCTGCATATTTCATTTATCTGCTTTCTTTTTCACCTTATAAAATATATATTTTCTTCAGTATGCAGCCATTTTCCAGTTGGTTTAAGTAAATATTAGGTGGTTGCTTCATTACATATAAACATGTTATTCATAAATCTGTCTCCGAACCTCTACCCCTAACAAAAAAATTAAGTTTTAGATCAGCAAACTAGTGAATGGTCTTTAAGAATGGAAATATTATAGCTTATATAGATATGTTAACAAGACAGCATACAATTTAGGAAACATTAGCTGGACATATATAATAGCACCACATTTTCTTTAAGATTTAAATTCAGTTTAATTTTTAATTTGGCAGTAGCAATTATGGGGGATGTTAGAATTACTCCCTGTCATATGAGGTTCCACCCCCTCTAGAACTATTTACAAGTGGTATGCAAAGGCACTCCTCTTTGATGAGCTACAGGTGTGAGAACAGCTGCTAAGGTCGATCAGCACTCCTTTTTGAGACAGACAGTGAAAATGACTAGGGAATATAGGCAATTTTATTAAAATGTGTTTAATTTTCTCTAAGTTTTAACTTCACATTGATTCTTAACTTGGCCATAGAAAATCCTGGGTTTGTCAGAGTCATGCTTTTCATGTCCCAAGTATATTAATACTATCTGCAAGGAATGTATAGGCATGATTTTGATCATAAGATTTGGATGACTGCTATTGTGGACTAGAGAGCTGATGGTTTAGCTTTAAATGCTGAGAAGCTGTGCAGAAACATACAAAAACACAGATTTCATATATGAAAAGATAAAACAAAACATGTGTTACATTTCATAGTGTGTAGATATGTGTTTACTGTTATTGCTGAGTTCATTTACAGTTTTAAAATAAGTTGCCGTAATGAAATTTAACAAGATGGAGAATGCATTTTTGGAGCAGTTTTCAATTAAATTGTGATCATAACTGAAGGTTGCTAGTATTAAACAGGTAGTAATTACTCTGACTGATGTATAGTCAGTAGTTGTTCATGGTTGTGTCACTTGTTATTTGCTTTCAGATTCAGATAAACAAGCAGGATGATGTTAAATTTGATTCAGTATATATATATATATATATATATATATATATATATATATACACACACATACACATACTGGTAAATATCGGATTAGACAGAACAGGCTATGAGGACTGCCTGGGCCCACATGGGTGGGTCAACAGGAATAAAGAAGGAGAAGCCATTCTAGACTTCTGTCTAGCAAATAGCTTGATAGTAGCCAACACACATAGTTCAGAAAGACAGACAGTCACAAGATTACATATAATAGTGACCCACATGCAACTCAGGTTGACTTCCATTTAGTAAGGAAAATGCAATGGGGAAAGAATTAATGATTGCAAAATCATCCTCAGTGAAACAGTCAGCCCAAAGCATAAACCACTGGTTGCCACAGTCAGCTGCAAGCAGTGGTCAGAGAAGGCTCTAAAGTCAACAGAGACCAGGCTGAAGACCTAGAAGTTGACTGGAGAGAAAATACAACAGTTCAGTGAATTACTCGTGGCTCTAGCACTCCAAGAAGAGGAGGAAATAGGTGGATTTGAAGAAGAATGGCAGCGCCTCAAAATAGCAAGTGTGAGGACTACAGAATAGATATATGGCCGAGTTAGACATGGAAATAAGGAACATAAGGAAAGCTGGTGGTAGAATGCAGACGTCCAGGAAGTTATCTAAAGAAAGAAGGAACACAGGCAAAGTAGGAGATAGAAAAGATGGACTAGGCAAAGAAGGAATACTGGTTGGCTAACAAAGAAGCTAACAAAAGTAGTTGCAATAGCAAAGAATAGGCATCAGAGGCACTCTACCAACTTCTGGAAAGTGACTCATTAGATGGCACAAAGAAACTATATCAGGTTGCAAGGCAAAGGCAGAAAGATAAAGAAGATAGTCAGACACCCTTCATAAGAAATGCCAGCAACAACCTGCTTACCAGTCCACAGGACATCAAAGGCAGATGGAAGGAGTATTTCCAGCAGCTTCTGAATGAAGAAAACTACAAAAGCTGCGGTACCCCATAAACAGCCTACAAAGAGAGAAGAAGAGGAGCCTACACTAGAAGTAAGAATAGCACTACGGAAAATGAAGTCAGGGAAAGCAGCAGGCTCAGATGAGATCTCAGCAGATATAATAAAGATGCCGGGTGAGATAGGGGAGAAATGGCTCCTGAGGGTACTTATAGCAGTGTGGAGAGAAAGGCATATCAAAGATGACTGGAGAATAAACATACTCATGCCAGTGTACAAGAACAAAGTGGACATCCACAAAGGAATCAAATTCATCTCACATTGCATGAAAGTTCTAGAGAGAGTGATTGATAAATGGATATGCAAAGTAGTAGAATCTAAGATGGGAGATGAGCAGTTCGGATTCAGATCAGGATGCGGCACAACTGACCCGATGTTTGCAGTGAGACAGATAGTTGTGAAGAAGCTAGAGATGAGGAAAGAGTTCAACTAGGCATTCCTAGGATCAGAGAAAGCATATAACACGGTCCCAAGAAAACTGATCTGGGCAGTACTGTGATTTTTCAAAGTCCCAGAAACATTGGTAGAATTAGTGCAGACTATGTACAATGACCCAATTACTCAAGTACAGTGTTTGGCCTCACAGACGGATTCTCAGTGGGAGTGGGTGCACACCAGGATTCAGGTCTGAGCCCATTGCTGTTCGTACTGGTGATGGACTACATTAGCAAACAGCTGTATACATTCTTCCCACAGATTGCACTTATTTCTATTTAGTTCACTCCGACCCTTTTCTAAAGATCCCACATCCAATTCTTTTATCTCCTTTACATCATTTAATAATTTGTTACATCTGGTTTTGTTTTTGATTTTCATTTTTACTGATTTTTTTCAGCTAACAGCATTAAACTTAGTAGGGCCTTAGTGTTTCTAGGCAATTTAGTCTCTATATCCCAGTTCAAAAGACTATTGTCCTTAGTTAAACATTTTGTTCTCCCAGCATTTCTTGCAAAGTACCCTGTAGGGAATTTCTAAAATCTATCAACTTGTGATTTTCTCAGAAAAAAATGTTGCCAGGTACCCCTCTATTTTTCATTGCATCTCCAGCAATTGATGTTTACTTGTTGCTTGCAAAAATCTCTGTAATCTATTTGAGGTATAAAAATCCATGAAAAAACGCTTCCATGCAATAATCCTAAACCTTCTAATCTGATGTGCACACTTGGGAGCCATTCAGATATGTATTGTTTCTTGGTATATTGCCTTTTCTTTCTTATTTTCCAGTACAGATGTATTTATGTTGATTCACTGCTATATTAACATTGTATTACTAGAAACATGGTTGCATTTTAGATGAGCATTATTGTATCAGCTTTTAAGTATACATTGAGTGAAATAGTTTTGCTTTACAATGTAATATTTTTTTTACTTTGGAAACACTATCTTGCTCTTTTAGTAAATTTTTACAAATTGCATAAACTGAAGTGACTTGCATGTGAGACTGCTATAATATATATACAATAAAAGATTGCCCTTGTATAGATGTTTTGTTTTATAAAAAATAATACAATTGTTTCCTGCATAAGTATCTAGTACCCAATAACAGATTGATATTAAAATGAAATTATGTATCAGGAGGATGGCCTTGTGGACTACATCAGTAAAAAGTAATAAACAAACATAGGCATTATTATTATTATTATTATTATTACTATTTGTTCAGGATATAAAGCTAACGGCACTCTCTTTGATGAAAAAACTTGATGATAACTCACTAAACTCACAGCAGGCACTGTTGCACACCATATGTAACAAATCCAGGATTGCTCAGTCTTGGAGGAAATTCTCTTAGTATCTTGGGTGTGTAGCACCAGAGCTCATATGTGAAAATTACAGGTGTGCTACAAAAGCTCTGCACTCTGAAAAGAGCTTGTTATTTGTAGTTCACCAAATTGCCATTGTCAAATAGTACATTGCTGACATTGCTGTCAATGTTATGTCATTATTCCAACAGTTTCCCTATATTTGTACATGATTGCAAGTATCATTTTGGGAAGACATTGCATGAGGGTGTAGACGCAAGACAGCGAAGCAGCAAATATTTTTGTTTTTTTTAAGTCTGCTTTTATAATTCACAAGCCAATGTTGCAATTCCATACATTCAAATACACATGAAGACAAATTCATTTTCATGAAGAAAGGTTATAATGTTAAATTTCGATTATTTGAAGCATAGTTGTTGAATTGTCAGATTTAAGAATGTGGAATTTTATCATACAGATTCATGATCTAAGCTGTTGCCATTATAAAATTAAGCTAGCCATATAGCTGGTCCATCACAGCATCTCATGGATGCAAGACACAGTTTGGTATAAAACTAAGAATTTTTTTTCACTTTGTGAACTGACTTTTCCAGTATAAATATTGTTCAGTTCACTAACACCATGCAGTCGAATAATACCATGCCGTCTGCTGTTTTGCTGCTTTGTAGCTCTTTATTTTCTTGATGACACTTCCTAACTACTATTTCTGAAATTCCTATTTAGTGCAAGTCAACATTTGACATTAAGAAATGCTTGTTTAGTCTTCTTTTTGAAGACTTGCGTACGTGCCTGAAGTGTCAGTAATGCTTGTTTGTAACTCTCTGAAGACAATCACTAAGCTTGATTAGATTATATATTTGGCATTTTATTACATTCAGGTCATATTAAATTAAATTACTTGAATCAAAGGTATATCAGTCTTAAATTATTTAGTGTCATATGGTATTACAAAGCCAGTTCCTTACAAGATTCTTTTACACTAGGTGATGCATTCAGTATGAACTATGAACTAGATATTTTGTGTAATTTCAGTACCATGCTTAATCCTGCTAATAAATTTAAACCCTAGTTTCCAGTGAACTAACCTAGTTACTAACCCATTTAATCACTATACTTCTCTTATCTTAATTGGTATTTCTCAGCTGATTAACCTGATTGCTAATCTCTTTATATCTTAAGTTCAGCCTTACTGAGAATAGTATACAGTGAAATAAAACAAAATTGTTATGACTTACAAGCGCTACAGGGCATTGTCTGTTTTCTTATATTGCTTTAGTCCTAAGCAGGTATTTTTACGCTTTCACTGCCTGCACTCATGCATGAAAATAACAGGTGAGTTGCCACTTGGTATTCAATTAATATTTTGGTGGTTATTGCTTTTTTCTGAATTTCCATGATAGAAGCTACAAGCAGAGTTGACCAGAAAGTGTGGTCCATGCCTTTCCATATTAACTGAATCACCTCTGTCACTTGACACAAGCCAGCATTTCAGTTTGGCTATCCTGTTTAAGCAGCTCATATCATCTTAAGCTTTTGAAATGCCTCACCTGCACAGACTGATAGCTCTGTTTGTTGTGAATGCACAGTGTTTGGTATAGACCAAAGATCTCTGAATATCTTCTTATCTAGTGCCCTAATCACCGCTCATTTTATAATACAAAACTGATATATCATACTTCAAATGAACCAGTCTGCATAGAAGCAACAAACCAATCCCCTCACCTCTACTCTAAATTCTTTCCATCTTTATACATATTATGTGTATATATTGTCTGAAAACATAAGCAGCAAAAGCAGCCTCTGGCACTCCATATTATTTTTTTATAGTTTTCTTATGTATTTCCTATATGAGAAGCACATTGTGGCCAGGTCTAAGATACTTGAGATGGGGTTGTCTGGTACAGTTCCCATTGACGGGTACTCTACACAAAATGAATATTCATCGTAACCCTATTCCATTCAGTGGCTACCTCTGATAAATATCCTGCCAAGCACTTTAACTGATTCAGTCTAGCTATTCAATAAAATATTATGTATGTGAACAAGGATAGACTTTGCAAAAAAAAATGAACTGTGTCAGTTCAAGCAGCCCCCTTTACAGACATAAAGTGTTTTTAGCCTAAGAGACCTGACTGAGCCAGAGATGAGATCTGCATGTGATTCTAAAGAATGTCATGCAGTACAGAGGGAAAATCATTTGTGGAGCTGCTGGCTTTGCATAGATTTTATCAGCAGCTGATAACTTACTTATGTATTCTTTCTCTGTGGCTGTGGCTCAAGGTATTATGTCTCAAAGTGAAAGAAGATATTGCCTGACAACAAGCTCTCTCTTCCTTGTGCCTGAGTTCAACCATAACCTTCTCCTCTCCACTCTTTCTTAGGCAAACAAACCTAGTACCTCTAAGGCCTTACTAGATATTGATTCAAATCAGAAGTGAGATGGTTTCAAATTTACATGATCCACTAGCTTCTCTGTACTCTCACTCTTGAACATAGTCTCCAAGATTAGTAAGATATCCTTGATGACATTTGATTCCACTACACCCATCAAAGGTCAAGGGTGTCATGTAAATTGGTTTGACAACAGATGGATATCTGCAAATATGAAAGGCAATGATATACAAGAATGAAACATTGAGGGTCTGTATGGGAAGCAAGAAAATATTACACCGGAAATAAAGTTTTATGAATGCTAGAACAGATGGACATTAATTTCGTCCAGGTGTTAAGCTATATATATCTTTGGAGAGCCACCAGAAAACTGAGCAACTTCACTCTTTTCTGTCACTGCACCAATCAACATTTGAATCCTAATCTGGTTTTGGTAGTGATTACCCTGTCTTACCAATGCAACAATGGTAAATATTATGAATAACTAGTTTAACTTACTCACCTATCTTTATGTCTCTTTCTGCTATAATTTCACTAATGCCATCTCTGCTTTCCCTTCATTATCTCTTTCTCAGCATATGCTCTCTTTACACCCTCTCCTTCAGCCCATGCATGAAGTCCTCAATCAACTGATAAGCATCTACAAGCAAAAGAGTATCCTTCAGTCAATAAACTTCTTCAAAAGTCTGTCTAGCTGTCTGTCAGATTCAGTGTCCCTTCAATCAAGTTTACTAGGGAAGAGCTTGTTATATCTTGCTAGAAAGCCTTTTATCCATTCAGTCCACAAGACTAGGCAAAAAAAATAAATAAATAAAATAAATAACTACAGATCCATTTCAATCTCTTTCCTCTGTCTAAGGTTCATGAGAATATGTTAAATAAATTACCACAGTTTTAGACTGCCAGGACTTGCTGTTTGATTACAGGCATGTATTCTTTCCAGGCCCCCTACTCTAATAAATTTTTCCTTGATTGTATTATACAGGCTGGATGAGAGACAGGTCATCGATCATTTTTTCTTAATCCAGTAATTCTTTTTGATACAGTCATCTTGAATTAATACTGACCTGTCTCCAAGAATTCAATTTCAATGTGCAGTACTTTGGCCTTGAGGTTTTCCTCTCTGGAAGAATTCTGGTGGTCAGATACTGTGATACCTCTATTTCTTTTCTGCTAGTTTCTCAGGAGGTTTGCTCTTTAAAGAATTTTGTTTGAAATGTGTATCAGTGATCTATGGATGAACAGTGGAGGTGGCAGAAATCCTCCAGTATGCTAAAGCTAACCTTTTCTATTGCACTTCCGTTGATACAGTGAGTCCCCAAAGCACTTTCAGAATGGTATCCATGTCTTGAAACAGTGATTACAGTCAACTAGTATATTATGTAACCACCTCCAAAAAATATGCTATATGATACTGCGGCAAATGAAACAATGAAACGTCTGTTCTCCTTAATATTAGGCACTTAATGTCTTCCATCACTGAGGACATGCAGAAGGTGAAGTATACTACAACTCAGCTTAAATAATGTATAGCATGCTCTAAATATAAAACCCAAGTGAAGAAGAAAAGAAACTCGAAGCTTGGTGGAATTTGTAAAGCTAGTCACCACCTTAAGTCTCCCAACAAGCAGTGGATGGCTAACTCATTGCCGATCCTTCTCATCTTATGTGGCAGCTCAGACATAATGTTTTAGCATCATTATGCTAGAATGACGTCAAGAAGCTTATTAATCTTTAGCACAGGGAGGTAAGATTCATTACTGATACAAGCAGAGGGGGCCCTCTCACCTACAACAATTGCAGACGGAGAGCTTATTAGAGTGAAACTGTTGCCCTGTGCACTTCTGAATGCATAAGGGTTCCCTTGTAAATGTGGTTTCACTATTAAGGGGGGCAGTGACCATGTTTTAGCACCTTGTAAATTAGAGTACTTAGAAGAAAAGTAGCTCTATGCGGCACTGAAAACCATTTGGAATTTTTTTAACAAATTACAATAGTATATCTGGGGGTCTGCTAATAGAATGAATCTGCAGATTTTATTCTCAACAGTTTGTATTCTATGAGTATTGTGGGCTGAATGCACAATGAGAAAAGGAAGGCCATATTCAAGTTTAGGTATTAAAATATTTTTAGTAATGATCATGCAAGGAGCAGGTGAAAGAAGACGACTGAACATGTAACATAGTTTTTAATTGAGCAAGAACTTACAAAACAATTTGTGTGTGTTTGGTAAAGGAAAGCACAGGGTCGAGCATTAAGCCTAGGTAATTCTGTTTAATGCCATTAGGTAGTATGCAGCCATTGAGATCTGTTAAGAGAGTAGGAGGAATAGTGGGTAATTTCTTGGCTGAGGCAAATAAGACTTGTGTTGCAGGTCAGAGTGGCTTGCACTGGACTGAAGGAGCAATATATCATCAGCATAGATTTTTAAATAAGAATTGCTAATATTAGGAAGAGATCATTAACAAAGAGAGAGAAGAAAAGAGGATCTAGCGCAGATCCTTGCAGCACACCTGTATTATGTTTACCAGCAGTAGAGGATGAGACATAGCTATGAACTTGGAAGGTCCTTTCTTTTAGATAGCTGCGAAACAAGCAGATAGAATTCTCTCCAATGTTGAGTCTTTTGTGTTTGTTGAGAAGAAGGGTATGGTCGACCATTTCAAAAGCCATTGTTATAATAAAAAAGAGACCTGCAGCAATAAGTCACTTATTCAGGTTACAATAAATTACATAAGTTGCCATTACCAGGCTAGTAAAGGTACTGAAGGCACTGCAAAACCCATGATCTGTATCACATAACAGCCCATAGCTATTAACATGCTTAGGTAGTTGTCTATATAAATGTTTTTGACAAAAGGGAAATACTGCCAGCCCAGCTAGCTGGAATTTTGTAAATAATTATATGTCATTTGTGAATATTAATACGATTTATATAGAAAAGTAACAGAAGGAGATACTGACAGCCTAGCTATTGGGAATTTTGTAAATAATTGTATGTCTGATTACTAGGTTTGAGATGTAGAGGTGTTTTATTGTTTTATGACTTCCAGGATCTGCAAACATCTGAGGGATATGTAATTTTCACAGAGAGATGCTAAATTCTGTTAGGCTCTGACAAAGGGGGTTTCATTTGGGAACTAAATTCAATTACTGACCATAATGCTTGTATCTTAAAATTTGAAATAACATGCAAGAAGCTTCCATTTATATCCTGCTAACCCAGCAGTAATATTTGATATTAATTTAAGAACTCTCTCAGAGAGAGAAACAGTGCATTTTGTATTTTATCTTTGACCTAACAAGAACATCCACTCATTACCACATCTGTCCTTGCCTTACTGTAAGCAAGTTTCTAGGGCATAGCAACTATTAAATTCAGATAGGAATATAGCAAAATATATCCAAAGAATAAAGGGTCGTTGCTCTGCCAAAACCCAGCAAACGTAAAATAATCCAAAGCAAACAACAAAGTAACGAAGCTGGATACTGCTCAGGTATAAAACGTGATTTATTTCCAATGAACAAACAATACAATATGAGCGCGTTGCCTTCATCAGATTAAAACTTTACTGATTAAACTTCTAATTAAAAAACAGTTGACCAACCAAAATTTAATTAAAAACCCGCCTTTGTAATGTAGGCTTAAGGGGGACTACATCATTTAAACCTGGATCCCTGTGTGCTGTTAACTCAAGGATCCATCTGGATTCAGCTAACTCAGTGTTTAAATTGATATCCCCCCCCCCCTATTTGTCAGCTTTAAATTTACAATGGCCCTAAACATAAACCTGTGTGTGGGATGGTCCCTAACATGCCTATACAAGGCATTATGTTCATCCTTGTTCCTGATGTTAGACATATGCTGAAGGATCCTAGCCTTCAGCATTTGATACATAAAAGCTCGAACACAGGCAACCTCAGCTATGTAAACAATATCAGTGGTCCTACAAGATGCCCTACCCTTAATAAAAATATCTTCCCATTGATAGGGTGTCTAAATTCTATTCCTTTTTGATGTATCCACAAGCCTTGGGACCCACATGGGACCGTGCCTGGCCCTCCCCCCTTAGATACCGCTCATGGATAATTTCTTCTCCTTACATTTTATCTTCATTTTATTCCTTTTATAAATAAACATAGGGCTTAACCCCACCATTTCTCTCAGTCCTTCATCACTGGCTATTATATTCCAATTTATGATGTCACAAATCCCTCTCATATCACTACCATAGGTAAGTGCCATCTTGTGACCATCACGTCTAAAGGCATTGTCTTTCAGTCTATCACTAGCATTATATTTTGAGTCTAACCATGGTCTATATTAAGGTTTATTCTTCATTATAATATCACTAACCAGCTTCTCATTATAGCCCCTATTAGAGAAACAGTCACCAAGATATTGGATCTCCTCATCAAATTGTGTATTGTCAGTGACAATCCTGGAAATTTATCTGACCTTGCACCACATTAGTGAAAGTGTGCCTTGGATGCATGCTATCATATGATAACAGAGTGTTCCTCCAACACTCTTTCCTAAATAATTTAGAGGAAAAGCCATCCATCTTGGGTCAAGCATACATCCAAAATCAATAATGACAGCCTTGATGTCTTCTAAATCTGAAGAAACTAGAAGAAGAGTGAAGTGAAGATAGTCAATAGAAATATCATCATAACCTTGGGTGAGCCTGCCAAAACAGAAGTTCAATGGTTCAATATGGCTAAAAAAGCTGTGGTGTGATCTGCATATTATGATTAATCAAAATGTAAGTCTGTGCATCAGATAATAGACCATTTACTTTGTTGTTTTAATAGTATAGCAAAGTATATCTTAGATGTTTTCTTTATTTATTTGAGACTGTCCTGCAATGCTGTTTTAAATATTTCCTGTGATGTTGAACTCATCTAATATCTATTTGGTGACACTGTACAGGCCACTCCTAAATAGCCTGGCTCTTGGCCAGACTACTATTTGGATTATTAGTAACATTACACAGTAAGACTGGACACCCTTTGTTAAGGGACTTAAAGTACCTAATAAGTAGTGGCTGATGGCAGTGGAAACTACCTTATAGTCTGGGCAGAAGGGGGCATAGATAGTAAACCTGTGCCAGCCTTTCCCAGAAGTCTGTGTGTGTGTGTGTGTGTGTGTGTGTGTGTGTGTGTGTGTGTGTGTGTGTGTGTGTGTGTGTGCATGTGTGTGTGTGTGTGTGTGTGTGTGTGTGTGTGTGTGTGTGTGTGTGTATACATGTGTTTTTGTGTTTGTATATAAATCAAATCTCAAAGGGTTTGTGTATCAGCTACTTGGTTTTATGGTTGCCACCCATCCTGTTGTCAGTGGGACACTCACAGGTTAAGCTACCTTATACCGTTGCCCTCTGTATCAAGCAATGGGACCTGAAAAGTCCCACTTTTGTGATCGCACTGAATTGCCATGGAAAAGCCACAATTACTTCCGGCTTTTTCATGGCAATTCAGTTACGTCACCAACACGGACCTGCAGTTATGCATATCCTTCAGTGGCATAGCAAATGAGGCCACTTTTAATTTTTCTGTTCCTAAAGTCGTTTTATGTGAAAGAATGTTGAAGTATATTTTGTTAACATTTTCAGTTGTATTAATTATAGATTTAACATTACTTTTATAATTTACTTTGGCATTTTGTAGTCTGTATTGTAAACTAATTAATTCAGATTTCCATTCCATTAATTTATGCATCTACCAAGATAGTGTTTTAGAATATGTGAATATATATATATATATATATATATATATATATATATATATATATATATATATATAGACACACACACACACACACGCACGCACACACACACATACACACACACACACACACACACACACACACACACACACACACACACACACACACACACACACACACACACACACACACACACACACATATATATATATATATATATATATATATATATATATATATATATATATATATGTGGGTCTACTTTGACCCATCAAAATTACGTTTCAACGAAATGTAATAAGGAGAGCTGTTTTTCATGAAAGTGCACTTTTTCCGAAATGTACTTTCATGAAAACCAAACTAAACGAAAACAAACAAACAAAAAAAAAAAAAAAAACAAGCCAAACAAACCAAACAAAATAAAAAAAAAAACACAACACTAACTATATTTATGCAGGGGGCAAGCACCCTGCACTCCCCACGCCCCCACTACTTTTATATTCTCAGTCCGAGATCGCACTACAGTGGGGAAAAGGGAATATTCCCTTATCCCCACTATGCCGCGATCTAAGCAACAGCCCTCCATTGCTGTTCACTTAGGTGCCTTTTCGTGAAAGTGCATTTTGGCAAAAATGCACTTTCGCGAAATTGAGCTCTCCTAATTACGTTCTGATGAAACGTAATTTTGTTGGGTCAAGGTAGACCCATATAAATATATATATATATATATATATATATATATATATATATATATATATATATGTGTGTGTGTGTGTGTGTGTGTGTGTAATTTGGTCACATGGCTGGTATTCTGGATATAAATGGAAGCTTCTTGCATGTTGTTTCAAATTTTAAGATACAAGCATTATGGTCAGTAATTGGGCAGGGTATAATGTTCCATCCAAAGATTTTTGTCATTATATCATAAGACTAAAGCTGGTATTCATAGTCAGTTACACAAATATGTCAAGGATTTTGGGGGCGTGCGTAAACCGGAGCAGCTGAACCACTATTCATAGAGGCCATTAATGCACATGTGCAGTGTTCTCAAATGTACTGATGCAAATGAGCAGATAATGATATGGAAAAGAGGAGTGATGCAAATGTTTGTATACTAATTAAGACTATTTCACACCTTTTGCAATTCATAGTCAGTTTTTCCTGCTTTCTTGCTCTGATTGCAGAAGCGCTACAAAAAGGGAAGCAACATTAAACCTATCAGAGTTCCAACTGGAAAAAATCCTGCCTCTTGCAGTGAGCTGAGCTGTTTCTAGGTTGGAGAATCAAGAAATCCTTGATAAGTTTGGAGTGGACAGCAACATTATAAGCGTATTAGTGGGTATGTTTAACCCCTATAGTGGCAGAGTACGAATACATGGACATTCTGTTCCTGTGGACAGCAAAGTATGTATAGCCCTCACTTTACTTGCTACAGGGATCTTCTGGAGACAGACTGTGAACACACTGAGGATCTAACAGGATTCTGCCTCTAGGATATTGAAGCAGTTTCTGGAAGTACTCTTGGCAAATGTGGATTAGTAAATCTATTTCTCAGTGTCATCTCAGGACCAAGCTAGGACTATGAGTGCCTTTTATGGGCTGACACATTTCCCTGAGGTACTTGGTGTGAAGGATTGCACCCATGTTGCATTCAGAGCTCCTTCTTGTCCACAGGGTGAATGGTATTGCAATAGGAAGGGCTATCATTCCATTAATTGCCTGGTAGTGTATGATGCATGGGGATGCATTGCCAACATCTTTGCCTAGCATCCTGGCAATGTACACAATTCCCATATCTGGTGCACTAGCTGACTTTATTGCCTCTTCCTGTATGGAAAGATGCCTAGCTGTTATCTTCTTGATAAGCTGAAGTTTAATTTATTTTTTCTAAGTAGTTAATCATGTTAAATGTAATTGCTGTATATTAATGCTTAATTTCCTGTTTTGTCTCCCCTTTGCTCTTTCTTTCTCTCTTTTTTTAATAGGTTATGCTGGAGATCTACTGGATACACAGCCGATGACTCCAGTGAGAAATCCTTCTGGAGATGTAGAGGAGACTTACACATCCCTGTCTGAGACATGTATTTTCATTGAGAGGGTATTTAGCCTCCTGAAGAGCTGTTTCAGGTGCCTGGATGAGTCTGGGGTGCCCTCAACTATGACCCAGCTACAACGTGTTGGATGTTCCCTGACTGTTACATTCTGCATAATATAATCATACATCAGTCAGATGATGACATAGCCCATGGTGTCACTGCAGCTCCCAGTCCAAGTCCCACTTTGACTAATAACGACCAGCCAGCAGGGACACCATGTGGCAGGCTTGTCTATAGCATGCAGCTGCACAGGTTAAGGGACAGAATCTAGTCCAGAACTATGGACCAGGACATTCAAGTTAGTGTTTCTTTTTTTGATAAAAAGAACAGAGTATAACTGATGCATGCAGTGACAGTTGTGGACTATGCTGTGTGGTGCATTGTGTATTGTCACTGGTCATCTGACATTTTCTCTCATCCTAAAATAGTTTTGTATTGCTAGCTGTTTGCATGGGTGCTCACTAATTCCTGTTCAGTGGTGCTGAAAGGTATCAAATAATTAAATAAATCAACAATTGCACCTGCTGTACTTAATAACTTTTGCTTTCATTGTTTATTCATTATGCAGTGGAAAACAGTACTGGCAGCAATGAAATATTCAGTTATGTATGCCATTTCCGTATACTGAATTCTGTTGTACTACACATCATATTGCTTTTTTACTGTCATTCAACTAAATTATGACTTCATAAATTGTCATCATTTGTCTAGTGAGGAGGGTATGCAGCAGTTAAGTGTATATGGCAGAATGCTTATTTTAATGTGGCATTTCTTTATGATGTATTGCACCTGAAAATGTTTGCTCATATTGTGATTTATTATGCGACTGTAACAAGAAGGGATGGTAATCCATGCATCCCTGTTTTTTGTCCAGTGTTCATGTACTTAACAGATGTACACAGACTTCCTTCCTCCCCACAATCAAATTGTAATTCAACAGAAAGTTCTGTAAATTATTGTAATTCAGAATATCATGAAATAATAGCTGTAAAGGGAATAAATAACAGTATATATATATATATATATATATATATATATATATATATATATATATATAAAATATTTATGCGACCCTCCAACAAAACCTTATTTCAACTAAACAAAGATTTATCAATGAATATAATTCAAAGTAGTTTCAAATCAAATGAGTCATACACATCTCCTGTTGATGGACCTGGTGATGATGCAACTGATCTGGAGGATGGGCTACAATGAGAACCATAAAGCGAGTTAGTCTAATTGTTACAAAAATGCCAGCAGAGGAATGTTTTCAAATTATTTGAAAACATTCCTCTGCTGGCATTTTTTGTAACAGTTTGAGTTAGTCTAATTGGTGTGATCTAGAGGAGGAAGGTGATCCTTCTGTCAGTGACCTGATACTACTGCTGCATGACCATGATCTTGACCTGGAATGTGAGGTTCTCCTAGGTGTAGATGATCATTGACACAGTGTGGAAGAAATGTGTTGTGATTACTCACTGTGAGTACTAACATTAGTGTCTTGAGAAACAGTGTTGGTATCATATGATCTACCCCCATTTGTCTGGACAGTACCCCATCCCTTGACCCTTGTAAAACTGAGTCCAGGTTGACTCTGATATGTCCTAACCAGTGTACAAATGGAGGATGCAATGGATGCCTTGTGTGCCACAATACTATACATGAGTGACACCATAGCTTTATCCCTGCTCTAAATCAATTCAAAGTAGTGTTGGAAATCATCATACATATGCTGTAGGACTTTGACCATTTCTAGCTGACTGCCTGTTGCAGCTGTCTGAACATTAACTGTTACAACACATTTCCTGTTATATACCCAATGCTTTACATGTTTCCTGAAGTAGTTGCTAATAATTTCTGCATCTGCCACCTCTTTGTAATGTTGTCTCTGTGGACAATGCCACCTCAGAATGCCTGCCATCATCCTCAAAGTGTTTTTGTGTGTGTGTGTGTGTGTGTGTGTGTGTGTGTGTGTGTGTGTGTGTGTGTGTGTGTGTGTGTGTGTGCGCGCGTGTGTGTGAGGTGTGTTTCTGCTGTACATGCGAGTAGAGTGCCAGCTTGTGTTTGACTTTGTGATGCAGATTCACTTTCTGCAGAGTTGCTAAAATGTTTTGAGGTGAAAGAACCTGCAGTTAAACTTGGAGAGTGCCTGCCACTTACCTCAGGTTGCCTTATAAATATAACTATATTAGCATCGGCACCAACACCCACTCTACTGCTGACTTCACCCACATTTATTTGTACACTTGAACTTCTTGTTTCTTATGCTGACTCTGTAAAACAAACCATTACAAAATGTTAATTACAACACAACAGCATATGGTATTGCATGCTTACAAGATATTCACTTGGACATTTATCATGCATTCTGTCTTAATTTTCATTAGCTGCTGATGTTCAAGGGTCACCTAATAATAATGAATTATGATGTGTTAATTACAGCAGAGTTGATTTTAGACTATAACGTGTACATTTTAAACTGACCATCTGGAGCTCATGAATGCAAATGCTGCTACAGGCTTTAGTTTGATGAAACAGTGTTCGTGCCACCTCTAATTATTCCAGTTACATCATCTTCTGTATCATAGTCATCTCCATGGAGGGGTTCATCATCTGATGTTAATTTAATAAAATTTGTTAATTTCTTACAAATGGAAAGTACAGGAAACTGTTTTCCTGTAAGAAAAAAACAGTGTGTGATAAAGCAATTTTGGTTACACTAAACCTGGCAATATTATCAATACCTGGTCTAATGAGCATGTTAGCAAAAAGGGTTTGGTCAAGGTGATATCACACCCAACAGGGAGTGGTTCTACCTCTGTTTAATACAGCCCTCATCGTACTTTCCTCATTCTGGTCGGGGCTTTTGGAATGAAGGTAGTACCGGTGAAGGCACCCGAATATGCTCCCGGCTGGTTTGAGAAAGAGATGTTAGTAATGCTCTACCTTTTGAATGACTCATATATGGAGGAGAAACAGGCATGCATGCATCACAGTATGTGGAAAAAAACTGATATCTGTTAGGACCTGGTTAACTACCTGTCAACACTGACTGGTATAACCCACTCCTGTCAGCAGTGCCATCACAGGTATGACCTTTTGCAGAAGCATAATGCTGACCAGCTGGCTGAGTGTGTTGCCCAGGTTACGGTGAGAAGGCCAGAGTTGTATAGTAAGCAAAATTCATTTTTATAATTAATTTCTCATATATATATATATATATATATATATATATGGGCCTACTTCATTAGACCAAAACACCACAACACCGAATACCAAAACAACGAGACCACAACACCGAAAGTACATAATCTCAAAAATCCACATAAACAAAACTTCACAATCATGAACCCATATAGTGTAAAGTACTGCACTTAATTAATGAATGATATCCATCCCCAATGGTACTATTTAACGTCCGAGGGAAAGAACTGACATTGTGCTATGCACCAAAGAAACCGTTGGTAGATAAACATGGAAGCCCCAGGAGTCTTAGGCAGCATCTACACCACGGTGCCTTCTCAAAATGAAGAAATACTGCTAGGAACCACCACGATAAAATAAAAATCCAGTTTATTTAAAACAAACAAGCGCTTTCACGCATACAAATGCGCTTCATCAGGTTATAGTTTATACATAAAAGACGCCCATTTATATAGTAAAACCAATCATCAATTTAACAAAATGATTATCAATTAATCAATTAATTAAAACATAATTGCTGCGATGGGAACACCCATCAATTGTATTACTTCTCTCAGCAAACTTTAAGCAAATGTTACAGATGCACTAAGGACATTTTGCATAACATAAGACAAACTATATTATAAACGATGAAAATATATCACATCATGCAAAAACAATAGTAGTTACCTAACCAAAACCTCTTGACATCCAACTAATTGCATCAGATCCATGTTTTGCAAGTGTATGTGAATGCGCTAAGGCAAAAACCATATAATATATGTCATACTATTTTAAATAAGCTAAACTATATAAACTTGTTATCGTAGGTGAGCCAAAAATGGTTATTGATCATCCCATTTCTTATCACATAATCATGTTAAGTTCGTAAAAGGCAAGCAACCTTAAGAAAGGATAGCAGCATATAAAAAGCATAGCGTACAAATTAGGTCATAATTTATGTCTCCCTCAGCCTTAGACATATCATGCGCTGTGAAGGATTACCATTGAGCTTGGTGCATTTCTAAGTTTCTAGTTTGTATAACAATCCTATATATCTATGGACAAGTATTCATCTTAACATCTGCTACCTAGCATGATGAAAACGGTAAAGGACAGACATTTCATGAATTTATAAGATGGAATAAATGAATTCCTATCTTATCTATACAAAGTCATAGCAGCACGGTAAAGTCAAACCATGATGCATCATTCTTGATATATATATATGCCATGATTTCTTCATTATACCTTATTCTGTGTAGAAGTGTAGAAACGCTGATGTAATCAATAGAGCATAGATAGCACCTTTATTAACATCCTCAAGTACATATATAGATCAAACAATGTGCAGGTGATGTAAATAAATAAACGCCACTCTTTGTGGCGATAGAAAGGATTGCCACACTCAAACAAAACATAGGAGAGAGCAAAAGCTCAGACCTCCAATCTACAGCTCCAAGTACACATCATGCAAAATGTTATAGTGACCAGGAGCACGATCACCAAGGGGCCCCGATAACACTAGGTAGATATCAACATATAATATTTCTTCAATACTTAGTCACAGCTAGTGGGTCTCATATCAACGAGCAGGAGCTTGTCAAAAAACATGCTCACCAAATTTATAAACAAAGCCACAGCATAAAGGCATTAGCGTTAGGCATAATTAAATGCCAACGAAACCATGAAGCATCTCATTGGCTGTATAATGTGAATAGTCAAAAATATAATAAAGAGCATTGTTCTAGCCCTAAGCAATAAGGCTATGTTAACACTAATGTCTCTTATAAAAAGTTCATAATACATTAATATGGTCCTATCAGATGTAAATGTATATATGAGGAGATCCTCATTCTAAAACCCACATGATCAATGTACTGTTATAAATCAAAACATGCCATAAAGACATGAATATGATATTAGTTCTGTCATATAAACTATGCATTGCTATGCACATAGAATCGCTATCTCAGATGGACCCCAATAAAGCAGGACGTATATTGATGGCAGTATTGAGTCCTGGTGGTACGTGCGCCTTTAACCTTAGTATCCACTTGAGCTCAAACATTTCTATAGTGCCGAAATGGTCACCCTCTCTCCTATTCGGATTAATAACTTGTAGCACTTGGAAACTAAATCTGTGCCCAGATCTTTCAGCACAATGTGTGGCTAGGGCACTAGTAAAGTTGCCCTTTCTGATATCGTAGACATGATTATAGACTCGATCTCTGAGTCTTCGTGATGTCATGCCTACGTAATAGCTATCACATTGGTCACATCTCGCAAGGTAGATAACATTCTGTGTATTGCAAGTGGCATAAAAGGTAGCTCTAAAGTTTATATTAATGCCTGGAATCCTGAGATCCTGTGCCCTACTTATAAATGTGCACATAGAGCACCTGCCACATGCATAGGTGCCTGTTCTTATCTGGGCTCGAATGTCAATGTGCTTAACCTCAGATTTATCCTTACACAGTAATCTTTTAAGATTCATGCAGTTGTTAAATCTAAAACTAGGTTTATTCCCTAATAGTTTCAAAAGGTGTGGCTCAGACAGCAAAATTTTCCAATTCCCTTTTATAATTTCAGTTAAGTGCTCAACGTCACTGGTATACTTAATATCATACTTAATGCTGTTATCTTTCCTTAGTCCATATTTGACTTTCCCTCTTTTATTCCATGGGACCTGATTATTTAGAGTGGAATCTACCACTTCATTGATCAGGTCACCAGGATATCCTCTGTCCATAAAAAGATATTTCTGTTGCTCTATCAGACACAGAGCATCATGTCTATCAGTACATATTTTTAGTATCCTACTGATCTGCCCTTTTATGATATTACGGAAAGTATATCGTGGGTGCAAGCTATCATAGTGGAGGATACTATTCCTCCAGCAAGGCTTCCTATACAAGGTGGTAACCAAACTATTGTTGTCATTCTTAGTTATAGTAATATCTAGGAAATCAGCCTTTACTGAAGAGTATTCATAGGTGAATGTAAGGAATGAAGTTGTACCATTCATATAGCTGACAAAATCTTCAAGCTCATCTGCACCTCCATTCCATAGTATAATGACGTCATCTACAAAACGTCTGTAGATGACCACATTATTGAACCTAGGGTCACCAAAAATATTCTCTTTCTCCCATCTGTGAATAACCAAGTTGGCATATGCGTTGGCACAGGGAGTGCCCATGGCTACTCCCCATGTCTGTGCATATACCATGTCATTAAACAAAAAGACATTGTTGTTTAGGACCAAATCTAAAAGGCAGCAGATATTCATAATATCATTGCTGTCTAGGGTTCCCTGTTCAACTAAATGGAGCCTGATAGCATCAAGCCCATAATCGTTGGGGATGCTGGTAAAAAGGCTCTTTATGTCTAATGTAACAAGTAAAGTATTCACATTTAGTTTATCAGTTACTAGATCTTGTTTCAGATCTTCCAATAGATCATACGAATTTTTCAAAATAGTTGGTATTTCTTTTGTCATCGGTCCAAGCTTAGATTGTATGTAGAGGGAGGCATTTTCAGTGACCCAGTGGTCACCCGATACTATGGGTCGTAATGGGGGAGGGTATTCACCTTTATGCAATTTGGGCAGTCCCTTTATGACCGGAATAAGGGGTGAATCTACCTTCAAAAAGTCATATAGCGACTTGTCTATTGATCTTGTCATGAGCAGATCATACAGCGTGTCATGCACGTAGTTTACTATTGATGCAACCTTTAATTTGTCAATAACTTTATAGGCCTTATCCTCATTAAGCATTGTATTCATCAATTGGTCATAAAAACATTTATCTAAGGCGACAACACCCCCTCCCTTATCCGCTGGTTTAAACACTGTGTTCACATCATTAACCAGTGCATCTAAAGAATTTCTCTGTGCATAATTCAAATTTACAAAAATGCTACTATGCTTATTATGCTCATAGTAGCTATAGAAGTCATGTTCACATGTTCGCATAAAACACTCAATGGTTGGTGTTAACGGAGGTACGAACGAACTTCTCCTTTTATAAGCTACAACATTACAAGCAGATGTATAACTATCAGATGAATCATCTGTAAACAACACTTTAAGAGATAACTTTCTAGCAAACAGGCGTAGACCTATAAGGGTGTCAGACAATACACTGTGGCGAGAGGGTATGAAAGATAGCCCTCTATTGAGTAACAGTTGCTCTTCTGATGAAAAAGACCTAGTCGCCAGATTAAAG
Organism: Protopterus annectens; assembly: GCF_019279795.1. Lineage (NCBI taxonomy): Eukaryota > Metazoa > Chordata > Ceratodontiformes > Protopteridae > Protopterus > Protopterus annectens. The sequence goes on from NC_056737.1 coordinate 1,855,645,791, forward strand.
AACAAGGAGTTTAGTTCTTCATTCTCCTTCTCCGCTCTGGTGTCTCTCCCGAAAGTTTTCTTTTTCCTCTTCCCCTGCTCCCAGAGCGCGTGCGTGTGGCGTCTTTGTAGGGGAGAGGAAAGTTTAAAGGCAGAGGTGCGGCAAAGGTGTTATTCTTGCCAAAAGTTTTAGACTTTGCACCTAAGTTTTCAGAATGGTTCAAGCCTTGTTGATTGCAGGGTAAAGACAGGCTGGGTGTATTAGATGACCATTTCTAGCTGACTGCCTGTTGCAGCTGTCTGAACATTAACTGTTACAACACATTTCCTGTTATATACCCAATGCTTTACATGTTTCCTGAAGTAGTTGCTAATAATTTCTGCATCTGCCACCTCTTTGTAATGTTGTCTCTGTGGACAATGCCACCTCAGTATGCCTGCCATCATCCTCAAAGTGTTTTTGTGTGTGTGTGTGTGTGTGTGTGTGTGTGTGTGTGTGTGTGTGTGTGTGTGTGTGTGTGTGTGTGTGTGTGTGTGTGTGTGTGCGCGTGTGTGTGTGAGGTGTGTTTCTGCTGTACATGCGAGTAGAGTGCCAGCTTGTGTTTGACTTTGTGATGCAGATTCACTTTCTGCAGAGTTGCTAAAATGTTTTGAGGTGAAAGAACTTGCAGTTAAACTTGGAGAGTGCCTGCCACTTACCTCAGGTTGCCTTATAAATATAACTATATTAGCATCGGCACCAACACCCACTCTACTGCTGACTTCACCCACATTTATTTGTACACTTGAACTTCTTGTTTCTTATGCTGACTCTGTAAAACAAACCATTACAAAATGTTAATTACAACACAACAGCATATGGTATTGCATGCTTACAAGATATTCACTTGGACATTTATCATGCATTCTGTCTTAATTTTCATTAGCTGCTGATGTTCAAGGGTCACCTAATAATAATGAATTATGATGTGTTAATTACAGCAGAGTTGATTTTAGACTATAATGTGTACATTTTAAACTGACCATCTGGAGCTCATGAATGCAAATGCTGCTACAGGCTTTAGTTTGATGAAACAGTGTTCGTGCCACCTCTAATTATTCCAGTTACATCATCTTCTGTATCATAGTCATCTCCATGGAGGGGTTCATCATCTGATGTTAATTTAATAAAATTTGTTAATTTCTTACAAATGGAAAGTACAGGAAACTGTTTTCCTGTAAGAAAAAAACAGTGTGTGATAAAGCAATTTTGGTTACACTAAACCTGGCAATATTATCAATACCTGGTCTAATGAGCATGTTAGCAAAAAGGGTTTGGTCAAGGTGATATCACACCCAACAGGGAGTGGTTCTACCTCTGCTTAATACAGCCCTCATCGTACTTTCCTCATTCTGGTCGGGGCTTTTGGAATGAAGGTAGTACCAGTGAAGGCACCCGAATATGCTCCCGGCTGGTTTGAGAAAGAGATGTTAGTAATGCTCTACCTTTTGAATGACTCATATATGGAGGAGAAACAGGCATGCATGCATCACAGTATGTGGAAAAAACTGATATCTGTTAGGACCTGGTTAACTACCTGTCAACACTGACTGGTATAACCCACTCCTGTCAGCAGTGCCATCACAGGTATGACCTTTTGCAGAAGCATAATGCTGACCAGCTGGCTGAGTGTGTTGCCCAGGTTACGGTGAGAAGGCCAGAGTTGTATAGTAAGCAAAATTCATTTTTATAATTAATTTCTCATATATATATATATATATATATATATATATATATATATATATATATATATGGGCCTACTTCATTAGACCAAAACACCACAACACCGAATACCAAAACAACGAGACCACAACACCGAAAGTACATAATCTCAAAAATCCACATAAACAAAACTTCACAATCATGAACCCATATAGTGTAAAGTACTGCACTTAATTAATGAATGATATCCATCCCCAATGGTACTATTTAACGTCCGAGGGAAAGAACTGACATTGTGCTATGCACCAAAGAAACCGTTGGTAGATAAACATGGAAGCCCCAGGAGTCTTAGGCAGCATCTACACCACGGTGCCTTCTCAAAATGGCAAACAGTTGCTGGTAGTAGATAATTACCTGTACCACTTGGAGAGGTCCAAAAACACAAAACATTATTGGGGTTGTAAATACAAAATATCTGAAGGTTGCAAAGGATGAGCGATAACAGTTTTAATGCCTAATGGAGATATGCTGGAGAAGTCTGTTGCACATAATCACCCAGGGGAACCTGGAGAGGTAGATAGGTATGTAGTGTGAAATGAGTTGAGGACAAGAGCTACTTACAGTCGAGATACACCATGCCTGATAGTGGAAGACGCAGTAGCTTCCACTTCCGTAGACACCATCCACCATATAGCAGCACCACACAATGAGAAATATAAAACACGAATAATACCACCAGCTAGTTTACCAACAGTAAAAAGTTTCTTTAATAAAATGCTCTGACGTCTTGGATCTTACAAGCCTTCATGGAGTATAACATTTTTTAATCACAAATTGCCTAAATACATACACCAGTCAAATAATTAAACAATTTACTTTGATTACATCACAATTCAATTCATTCATAAAATTAAATAAAACATCTGCAATTAAGTTCATTATTCAACACTTTGGATGACGTATCAAATTTTAAAATATAAATTGATTCTTTTATTAATAATTTGTTTTTAAAATCAATTTCATCATTTTATATTTTAATTTGTTCCAAAACAGTGCCTTTAAGGCCATCACTGTTACCTGCATGTTTCACATTGAAATGGTGTGCTATAGCTCTTTCTTTCTTGTTTTTAGCTATATCCCTGATATGTTCTAGCAATCTAGTCTTAAACAATCTTTTAGTTTCACCTATATAATATTTTTTAATTGGACATCTGAGGGCATAAACAATGCCCTCAGAGCAACAACAAGAACTATCCTTCTCTTCAAAAATTGCTCATTAATATGTCTGAAACTTTGAAGAATAAAGCTGCATGCTTTACATTTACCACAAGCACTTGTATCCAGACTCTTTAAACTTCTCTGTATACTCTGACTGGAAATGTTATTTTTGACTTCACCAAGAAATCCTTTAAATTTCTTCCTCTTCTATATGACATCACAGGGGCTCCCAGTTTTTGCACAAACATGTCACTCAAATTCTCAACATATGTCCAATAACTAACCAAAACTTTTTTAAGTATGGTGCTAAGATCACTATATATTGTAGTAAAATACATATCATTTCTTTGTCCATACACTTTTTTTAAACATAAATGTTCCCCTGACTGTTTATCCCTAGTATTGTAGATATATTCCTTTAAAAATCTTCTCCAACAACTTTCAAGCATTTCTTGATCAAAACCTCTACTTTTGAACATATTCATCGTGTTTGTCATTTCTCTTACATAATCAACTTCATTATTACATAACCTATATATACATGGCACTAATAGTATGAGGAAAATGACAACTTTCAGCCCTCACAAATTGTGTTCCATTTTCAAATTTTCTATGTACTTTAGTGCAAATTGTTATATTGTCACTACCATCCAAAACTACATCCAAAAAAGAGACAGTTTTGCCCACCTTCAAACCATCAACAGATCGTCCAAATCTATTGTTACCTAACATTCTAATAAATTCTTGTATTTCATTTTCACCCCCTTTACACAAGAAAATCAAGTTGACTATAAATCTATAATATGAAATGACATGTTTATTAAAAAATTCACTTCTATATACATACTCATTCTCAAACAAGCCCATACTAAGGTTGGCATAATAGGGGGCAAAAGATGCCCCCATTGCTGTACCTTTCTTTTGTCTAAAAATTCTTCCCCAAAGACAAAAAATTATTTTTTAAACAAAAGTCCAATAATTCTAAAACAAATTCAGTAATTGGACTTTCTCCTAGGAAGAATTTGACCACTTCCAACCCAAATTTATGACTGATATTAGTGTAAAGGCTTGTGACATCTAATACAATCCAGTACATGCCATGATCCCATTGAATTGTTTGAATTTTATTCAGAAAATCAAATACATCCTGTATATAAGCAGGCAACAACTGTACTTTCGGTAATAGGAAGAAATGCAAAAATTTACCTATCTTATATAGTAAATAGTCCCTCCCAGACACAATAGGGCACCCAGGGGGACTAGTTAATGATTTGTGGATCTTAGGAAGACAATAAAAATGGGCCATTTTACATCCTGACACCCCAAAGTTATTTTTTACATCTTTACTAGAAAAACAACCTAGTCTCCCACCTTTTTCTTTCTATAAGATCCACATACTTTTCCATTACTTCAGTATACATTACCATTACAACTCTCTCATAAGTGCTTCTGTCATTCAAATGCTTATTGCATATATCAATATACTGAGCCATATTCATTACAACCAACTTGTTGTCTTTGTTGTCAGGTTTAAAGATAATATCCTGCTTACTACTTAATAACCTGAGCATTTTCCATTCTTCTTTAGTTAAATTAAATTCATTATTAACAAATTCATTAAACTGATCTAGCGCAAATTGTACCATAGTGCAGAAATGTTGAATTCCCTCATGTAAAAATGGAGGGAGAAAATTACTTTTACACATTACCTTACTAGTATCTAACAGCGTATATGCATTCACTTCTACATCCGAAAAACATGAATAAAAGCTTTCATTTTGTGACTCATTAGAGCGCATACTTTGATTTAAAACTGATTCAGTAGTACACTCCATATTTTCAAAAAAGTGTTTAAGATGTGACTTTCTAATGAATCTAAAGAAATCAATCTTAATGTCATGTAATCTAGGTATTACTGTTTGCACAAATTTAAGCCCACAATTTAATACAGCATATTCAACATCATTAAAGGTATAACCAGATAAATTAATCACATACTTTTCACTATCACTTGTAAATGGCACATCACCATTTTCCTTTTGTAACATATCTTTGTTGCTGTCCATCCCTAGTTTGACCATAATATATTTCTCTTGGACGTTTACCTCCCTGGGGATCTCGTTTTGGGCCATGTTGATTACCCCAAAATGTATGTTTAAATTGTTCTTTCTGTTGTCCATTTGGAAGATGGGGAAAGTCTTCATTTTGTTCAAAACCCATCTCTCCTGATGAACTGGCGCCATCTGAGTTGGAAAATGAAGTATTTGACTGACAGTCAACCTCTTGTTCATTTTCCTGAAAATGAACATGCTTTACAGTTCTCTTATCTTCAGTTCTAGACAGGAAAGCCCTTCCCCTGCCATAATCTCATAAATCACAAATTAATTTACCCTTCTTTCCATTTATAATACTTTCCTCAAAAGTTTTAAGTTAATTAAACAATTTACTCTGATTACATCACAATTCAGTCAAAAACCATTCACCATACACCCTGTAGAAAAGCACTCCTATAGCAGGTAGGGTGTGTACGTCATAAGACCAGCCTACAACATGGGACAGAGGATGTCCCAATACATAATATAGATTTCTCCAAATATCCCTTGAAAACCAGAACATTTGTTAGTAAAGTCATAACAGATTCCAACACTGACGCCACTGTAGTTGTATTTACCACAGTTAAGAATTTGTATGACTTGAGTCATACCTCCATTTGGCTCATGGATGGCACATTCTTCAATAAAGGTATCACTATACGGCAATTGTATAGTATTCATAGTTGTGTCAAGTATGGCAGTCACAGTAAAGCCATCCCACTACTGTAGTCCTTCCTGTCAAAGAAATCTTTAAAATCCTACAATTATCTGTGCCACAGTATATATCACCTACTATCACAGCATGGCTTTGAACCTAATATGCGGTTCATGTTATGTGACTTTGAAATTGCCACCTTAAAAAGTGTCAGACTGAATGTACCCAATGCCCATTCAAAGGGCTGTTTATTCTACTTTGGCCAGAATGTCTGGCATATGGTGCAAAATCTGGGGTTAGCATCACTTTATAACAAGTTACAGTCATTTAAGTTGGCCATTAAGTCTCTTGTAGCCCTGGCATTTCTGCAAGAATCGGAAGTGCAGAGTACATTTGAATTACTGACAGCTACCTTTCCAGTAGAGAGACGGGATGTCCTTCGTTACTTCTCTGACCGGTATGTTTATGGGAAGAAGCATAAATTCACCACAAGAACAACATCCACTATGAGGTTTCCCCCACTCTTTCTGATACCATTTTAGAATGTGAGTGATTTGAATGAGTTATGTCTCCCATGTACCCAAAATACCATGGAGGCTTGGCACAGGAGGCTGAAATGCCTCCTAGGCAGTAGGGGTACCAACATGTCTGTATTACTGTCATGTCTATTATGAGAACAAAATCGGGTGGATGAATTACATGTCAGGCTGTCAACTGGGTACATTCCTTCACCTAAGAAAAGGAGGCTTGTCATACATCAGCAGTTCAAAATGTGTTGGCCAATAGGGTAGAGTATTCACGTCTTGAGTTTGTGAGGGCAGTTGCCAAACTTCTAAAGATGTAATCGGACTTTGGCAGTGGAAGTTGTTTGTTCACATGTGGAACCCAATGGACACCACTTCTCAATGGGACTATTTACCCAGTGGGAGTGCTATGGTACTGGTTTGTTTGGTTTACTGTAGTAAGGGTGCACTTAAAAATGCTCTGACAGTTCTTTGAGTGATATCAGATGTATAACTCTGCTTTGCGAATGTACAAATAAACGTTGATATCTGATCTCAGTGGTATATCTAATCTTTTTTTGATGTAAACATGTCTGTTGCTGTTTTAATTCTCGTGATTGTGAAGTTTTGTTTATGTGGAGTTTCGTGATTATGTACGTTCGGTGTTGTGGTCTCATTGTTTTGGTATTCAGTGAGTGTTGTGGTCTTCTGGTCTAACGAAGTAGACCTATATATATATATATATATATATATATATATATATATATCAAAAATACAAAAGGGGATTAAAATTCTATAGATACATGTACTTCCACTATCAGATACCTTTACCTGAAAATATTTACTTGAGTTGATATTTGGAAATCTATGAAAAGTGAGTAGCATGTTTGTAATCAGGCATCTATATTTTGAAAAGATGAAAACTAGCACTATGTAGTAACATGTTACAATGTTGTTGTGTCTTTCAGCTTTTCCCGATTAGGGGTCGCCACAGCGGAACTCCGGTCCGCTAATGATTGGCAGTAGATTTTTACGTGCCGTGTTGCCAGCCCTGATGCACAACTTTCAACAATAATAACTAGAAATATCAGTAAAGAGTATGAAAATAATAATCTGTGTAGATAACTCTAAATCTTTTAGTAATGTTCAATATCATTAATGCTGACTGAATATAATACAGTTATGAAATAAAAGTTGCAGTTACAAATGTAAAGAATTGTTTACCATTACCATTGCAAGAGAAAAGTTGTAACACATAAATATTACATGATGGCAGTTTTTTGTGACAGATACCTAAATATAAGTAAAAAAACAATTGCTTAACTTAATTGTTTGTTCATAAGTACTTCTAGGTGCATACACAACATGGCTTAACGTTAGAATGCCAGTTGAGGGCGGGGAGTGGGGTTACTTTACTAAAACAATGAGCAGGACAGAACTTTTCAGAGAACATGCTGTTTACTTCACTATTACTTACTATACATCAGACATATAGAGCTCTGCAGAAAAGGAAATACACACCCTTGAATTGATGCATTTCAGCCTTTGCAATTCAGCTATTCCACAGCGTTACATATATTTTTTAAACAAAAACAAGACTTATTTCATATTTCTGTACTATCCTTCAGACTTCAGTGGAATATTTATTAATGTATTGTGATAAACACATGTATGCATACAACAGTTAAAATGAAAAAGAAAATGAAAAATAAGAAATACTTACAGAGAATATAAAACATACTCATGTTTATATGTGGAGCAAACTCAAATACAGATAAACAAGATTATCCTTCTCTCTTTTACTTATAACTGAGGAAGAAATACAGGAGGACAGCCAACAGCAGAAGAGATGAACACAGTGTTTGGTTGAGTCTTCTGGTAAGCATAAAAGGTGCCAAAAGATATTTATTTTTTACAGTGCATAATACAAATTATTGTAAGAATTCATAGTAGTAGGAAAAATAATACAGAAATTCCTTTCAAACTGGTTTCTGTAGTCCTCCTGTAGACAATGTTGTTATTATAGATTCACAGCTGAAAAAAATGTGACTGAAGACTTAACTGGTCAAGAGAAATGTCTTACACTCTGATTTGTTACCTTCATTAACTGCAACAATTAATGATTTCTTCTTTTTGGATTATTTTCTGGATACTATAAACTCTGTATTTAATGTACATAGTTTAAAGGCACAACCCTTTAGAAGGACAAAAAGCCTTGCCATTTCAGTTCATCACAAGTATGCATAAGCACTGATCTAATACATTCTTCCCAGGTATATAGATACTTCCCCAATCACTACCCCAACTGTAAGTATAAGCACATCCCATACACATGCTTTATTCAATAAAGATATTTTTCTGAAATATTTTATTGTGCTGTTACATTGCATTAAAATAGTATTGGATGGATTTACTGTGCTTTCTCTGTTTTGTCTCTCCCCACCATTTTTCCTTGTTTTTCATTTTGCTTCTGCATTTCTTTCTCCTTTTCTTGTTTTGTTTTGCTCCCATTTTCTTTACTCTTTTTTTACAGGTTCAAATCCCCCAGGAGAAGACCAGGCACATACCTTGCAGGCTAGGGATAGATCACACTGCCCATCCAAGGATGTCTTCACAAGGTCAGAATGGAAGCAACAGTCCTGCAGGCACTCTGGCACATGGCAGCCTGGCAAGCCTCACACAAAAAGGGCTTTGCAAGTTGGTTGAGGACATACTGTTAGAGGTAGTGGACAGAAGAATTCAGCCAGTCAGAGCTTTCCTTCAGCATATAGAAGACATGCTTGTCCAGTTGGTGCCAACTACTGTACCAACACAGGCCACTACCTCCTCATCATCAGGGTCCTCCGCTACATCACCATCTGGCAGTGTTTGAGCCTCTGTGGACTAGGATTACAGCTGGCACTTCCTCAGCCCTTATTCCCTTACTGCTTGTCCTTCCCTCTGTTCCCTATTTTACACCCACACTACATTTGTAAAAATAATAAAAATTTGAAAAAATATGGAGTGTCTATCCTCCAACAAAAAGATACTTTCCATCCTCTCCCACTTCCTCCTGCATAAACTGTCTTGATGTTTCTCTTGTGTCTTCATCTCTATTTTGTATCCTTTTTTTTCAATATGTCATATCGGTTCCACTTCTAACCATCGTAATTTCAAAACATCGAACATCTAATCATCGAGACCAGAACATTGAATTTTGAAACATCGAAGGTTACAAGTGTAATCAAAAAAAAAAAAAAAAAAAGAAAAATAAATTTTAACAATTGTAAAGCCCCCTGCACCCCCCTACTTTAATATTCCAACTCTGAGACCACACTAGAGTGGAGGAAAGGGAACTCTCCCATTTAGCGCTATATGCAGAAGCACTAAACAGGAGATTTTTCATACCCTATCTGTAGTGCCATCACACAGTATGCAGGGCACCTTGGTGCCCTGCAAAAACACAAACATTCTCCCATCTACACTTACCTTTTTCTTCCCCTTCAAACCTTCGATGTTTTAAAACTCGATGTTCTGGTCTCGATGATCTGAACTTTGATGTTTTAAACATTCGATGGTTTGAAGGGGAACCGTCATATCACCTCTTTTATCAGGGTATCCACAAAAGGATACTTCTAGATGAAAAAGTTATAACCCCTTTACTTAAAAAAAACTGTTAGCTGCTACACAGTCCATAGTTTTTCTAAAATGCTTTGAGCATGACTGCTCAGATGCACTTACCAGTGTTATGCCATAGCATATACCACTTACAATTCCATGAAATAATTCACACTTTTGAAATGACAAACTTTATACAATGTACACTTTTGCAAAAAATGGGCATGATTATAGGAATTGCTTTGCATTTCTGTATTCATCACAAGTACATTTCACAGAAGTTATATGCATATCCCTGCAGCACCACTGTCTGCAAATGACTGCTACACACTTGCAAACGACCCAGACTGTGAATAATAGCCTGATATCTTATCTATTCTAGCTTGTGTACCATTATTAAATGAGTAATGGGCAAAATTTAGTGAATGATTTATTTTAAGGGTAAAGTATCATTTAATTTTAAAATCTCTACCCAGTTTTTGAGAGCTTTATCTGTGTGTGTGTGTGTGTGTGGTGGGGGGGGCAGTCATAATTTTCTTTTTATACTAGTTTCTCTGTTGTTCGGTGTACAATTGAAGTCTACTCCTAATTACCTTTGACTTTATCAAGAATAACGACTAGATGCTTTTTAGGTAGATTTAAAACCATACAAGGAAACCAATACAAGTTAGCTTAAGTCCATAGTCTGTTGTTATATTTTATTATTATAATAGATATTAGTCCATCTTGATCTTCATATTTATATAATATTTGAGGTAATAATAGATTGTTCTCCATGGTATCTTAACACCTCTTTTTCTACTTTTGAAAGTAGATTGAGATAATATTACATAGTAAGATTCCATATGTCATTGTCTGTATGTTTAATATGTGTTTCTTGAAGAAATATAACTTGTGTCGTATTTATAGTTAAAAGTTGCAGTAGATTCGATATTTCCTTGGATCATTTATTCCATTAATATTTAATTAGAACAGCCTTAGAGTCATAGTAGATTTAAGTAAAAAAGAAAAAAAGGATTATTCTTGATATTATTTTATTTTTAAACAAAAAAGGATAAACAATGTAATATGAGACCCCCGTGAGTTTTGTAGTAGTAAAGAGTATATATCCACACAATTTAGAATATTTGTTTGAAAATGTATAATTAACTATATACATGGAATTATCAAAATTCCTAGCCTAGAAATCTAAAGATTATCTAGGCTATCCTTCCCACTCTGTCTAAACAAAAGAATTTAGATTAAGTTAGGAGTTTATAGTATAATCAGAGCTCTGCAGTAGTTATTAGATATTTTAAGAAGTTATCCAGTACTATACATGTGTATATATATTTATATGCTTATACATCCCTTTTCTTCTTCTTTTGCCTGTTCCCATTATGGGTCGCCACAGCAGATCACCTGTTTCCATTTCTTCCTGTCCTCTGCATCTTGCTCTGTCACACCAACCACCTGCATGTCCTCTCTCACCACATCCATAAACCTTATCTTAGGCCTTCTTCTTTTCCTCTTACCTGGCAGCTCCATCCTTAGCATCCTTCTCCCAATATACCCAGCATCCATCCTCAGCACATGTCCAAACCAATACAATCTCACCTCTCTGTCTTTGTCTCCAAACCACCCAAAGTGAGCTGACTCTCTAATATACACATTTCTAATCCTGGCCATCCTCGTCACATCCAATGCAAATATTAACATCTTTAACTGTGCCACCTCCAGCTCTGACTCCTGTCTTTTCGTCAGCATCACCATCTCCAACTCATATAACATAATAGGTCTCACTAACATCTTGTAGACCCTTCCTTACAGTCTTACTGGTACCTGTCTGCACCCATCATTCCTGACACTCTCCGCCACCCACTCCACCCTGCCTGCACTCTCTTCTTCTCCTCTCTTCCACAGTCAGCAATACACTGAACTGTTAATCCCAAATATTTAAACTCATCCACCTTTGCCAACTCTACTCCCTGCATCCTCACCATTTCTCTGTCACCCCTGTCATTCACACACATGTATTCTGTCTTAGGGGAAAAGAAATTAAGACAAATACAAGTACATGGGAAGGATGCAAGCAGAAAACACATCCTAAATAAGAAAGGGGAAGATGCAGAATGAAAAGAGGGACAAGAAGGAAGAAAGGGAGTGGGAGGAGGGGAAGGGGAGAGGAGGGGAGAAAATAGAAGTAAAAACAGAAGAGGGCTGAAGTGGGAAAAAGAAAAAAAGAGAAGAAAAGGAAAAGGAAACTGATCAGAACTTATTAACAGAAATTAATAGGTATTAAGAAATTAGTCATTTCCTGTAACCTTTTTAAAGCAACTGGCCTCTATTTCAGGTTAAAGGAATGGATCTGCACTGCTTAACTTTTTATTTGGGAAAAGGGGGGGGTCTTCACTTATATTCACCTCAAACTAAGTTATAAAGTTTTAATACTTCTATCAATTTTATTTATCTAAGTAACCCCTTGATCCCTTGATTTATATTTTTATTTCAAGTTCATGACATATGGAAAATTTATTTATCATTCTGCTTTGCTACAAGATATTAAATGCTGAATATAGTAGTACTCTAAGCAGCTATAAATTGCCTACCCTTTATAATGCATGTTTCCACTTTTAGGGAAGGTGAATGCATCAAAACAAAATTAATTAGAAGATAAACCTCATAAATAAATATGTGGCAATGGGAGAATAAATATAATTGGATGTATAAGCATATAAGGAGACCTGGTGGTGGAATGAATAAATACAGGAAAGTATATAGAGGAAGAGGTTGGCGAAGAAGAAGTGGGATTATCAGAGAAATGAAGAAAGTAGGCAGGAGTACAAGGAGATGAGGCATATGGTGAAGAGAGAGGTGATGAATGCTAAGGATAAGGTGTATGGCAAGTTGTATGAAAGGTTGGACACTAAGGGGGGAATAAAAGACCTGTACCAATTGGCTAGACAGAGGCATGAAGTTGGGAAAGATGTGCAGCAGGTTAGGGTGATAAAGGATAAAGGGGCAAACATACGCACAAGAGAGGAGAGTGTGTTGAGCAGATGAAAAGAGTACTTTGAGGGGCTGATGAATGGAAAGAATGAAAGAGGAAAGGTTGGATGATGTGGGGGATAGCAAATCAGGAAGTGCAATAGATTAGCAAGAAGGAAGTAAGGACAGCTATGAAAAGGATGAAGAATGGAAAGGCTGTTGGTCCAGATGACGTACCTGTGGAAGCATGGAGGTTTTAGGAGAGATTGCAGTGGGGTTTTTGACCAGATTGTTTAATGGAATCTTGGAAAGTGAGATGATGTCTGTGGAGTGGAGAAGAACTGTAGGACAGAGAAGCCTTCAGTCCTCCTCTCTTCTATGTACCTATCAATTTACTGTTCCATCCATCTCCACATTTCTACTTTCTTCCAATGTTCCCTTATACTTCAGTCTTTTCACATTAACTATATTGTCTTTTCCATCTCTTCTATTTTTTTCACTGTCTGATTATTATGTAATAAAAATTGAAAAACCAGTATGACATTAGATTTCATTTATCGTTTTCATACTGATCTTAGGTAGTATAAGATATAAGAATACACCTATTTTGTTAAACTTATATGATGTGCAGCCAGTATATTAGCAATGCTGAACTTTATGGTTGTTGTTCATTTTCCCTCTTTCTTCACTTCTCTTCATTTGAATTTTGTATTATCTCCAGTTATTCTCATTTTATATTTATTAGGTTAAGACTTATGTTACTATAAGATGACCATTTTGTCAAGAACTGTTAAGACTTACGTAACTATAAAATAACAATTTTGTCAAGAACTGGGGAAAAAAATGAAAGAATAAAAAATAGTGTTTGTCTCAGCCATCTGTATGTATCCATGCCATCTCACCTTGCCTCATATGTATTTCTTGTTAGATGATCACTGAAAGGCAGAGAGCTATACCATGAATATGTAACTTATTATTGGCAATTCAAATTACTATATGTATATGGTTAAAAAAAACTAATAACTTAAATGCCAAGAAATTAGCTCCAAATCAATAGCTGTGTCACTGTTTATTAAGTAATGGTCAATATACCAATTAATACCCCCATATCATATGAAATGCAAAACATTAGTGATGACTATCATCAATCTCCAGGTATTTACGTAACGGAGATAAAATGGGGCGTAGTTCCTCTTTTCACTCTCTGCACTTAAATTGTCACACATTTGAACAAAACTGACATTACAAAAGACTGTGACTCTGTAACTTGGTCTCATGTATCAGAAAATTTAATTTCCACATTATATGAGTTGTCCTGACTCCCAGACAAGAAGCAAGAGCACAAAGGTAGTTAAACAGTAATGCATGAGGAATGAGGAAATATCAATCCCTTCATTTTTTTATTATTGTCTTCTTTTTCTATCTTGTTATGCGAGTGCATTATCTAAGAGATAAGCAAAGGAACAAACTGGGCACTGCCCAACACAGCGTCAATGTATTTCAGTTTAAAGATATTTAAAGGCAGAATGTTCTCCATGCTTAACCACTAATAAGTCTAACACTATGAACAAGTTAAAATTAAGGTACAAGATGAAAGCAGGAAGAGAGAATGCAAGAAAAGATTCAACTGTGTGTAAAGCAAGACAAGGAAGGAAAAACACATCCCCACAAATGGTAACCAGCTTCATAGCTTTTCCCACACGTATTCAGTCTCCCTCAGATTCCCAAACATGACTTTTTCAAAGCACTTTAGAACCAACATTAATAGCCAAAATCTCAAACAATATATTAATAAAAGGAAAGCATATTGATAAATAAAACATCATATTATATCATACACTTTAGATATAGATATTTCAGTTCACATTTTTGCTTTTAGAAATGGTAAGAACTATGGCAGATATAAGCATTTTTGCTATATTCTAAGATGCTTGCTACATTTGTATATTGGAGATATTCAAATGTATATTATGACAACAGGAGTAGGTAAGCACATACTCAATTTAAAAGAAATGATCTTTTTTTTCCTCTCTCCTCACATTCCTTTTATATTATTATGTAGAAGAAGTCAAGATTTAGCATTAAAGATCAAGAAAAGAAGGCATTATGTTCAGTCCATTTTTTTGGAGGTTTTCAAGGATTTTTGTGTTCAAATGTGTTGTTAGTTCATGTAAGAACTGGAGGAATTGTATGAAACTGTATGACACTGTAATGAAGATAGGATAAATGTCTTTATATTTTAATTACCCAGGACTGTGCTAAGCAAGTGCCAGTCTATCTCTCTGTTGTGTGTCAGATGTTCTTGTACCTTTCAGAATAAAAGTCTGCACACAAGATCTGATGAAGGTGGTTTATTATGTATTAGAGAATGGACGAACTGTACATCAGCATCCTGATTGGAGAATGAATGTTTTCCAGTAGGGTATTAATGTACAAGTAATGCCTGTTAAAAAACAAGTCTGCCACTTCACGGCAGCATATCAAGCTACTGTGGTGTTCAGACAGAAAAAACATAATGGCAGCCATTATTTTAAGCTCACTAAGCAGAGCTTTACCTATTTAACAAGTGTAAAATAAAAAAGAAAAAGATTAAAATGAAAAAGTGTGTGTGTGTGTGTGTGTGTGTGTGTGTGTGTGTGTGTGTGTGTGTGTGTGTGTGTGTGTGTGTGTGTGTGTGTGTGTGTGTGTGTGTGTGTGTGTGTGTGTGTGTGTGTGTGTGTGTGTGTGTGTGAAATTGAGAGTGATCAAGCTTTCCCCTGGCAGGAGCAGTATCAGTTTAAAGGTTTCCTCTTGACCATACCACTCAGCCTCTTAGCACATGAAATCTGGATAAAGACACAAATAACAGGAACAAAGGATCAAAAATAAGGATGGATTTTAAATATCGCTCTTATAAACTTAGAAAGTTTCTAGAATTACAGGGTTTCCATTAGCATGCATTTTCTGAATAAGTGCTGTATGTGTGAGAGAGACCGAGTGAGTGAGATGACTACTGACAGCAGTAGCAGTAAAGAGGTTTGCATACCTCTGGACCTTTCAGCTGAAGAAATCTGGATAAAGCCTAAAATAAAGGGGGAACAAAGGCTCTAAAATAGAAACATATTTTACTTATTGCTATTATAAAATTACAAAGTTGCTTAAGTAAAGGACTATTTTACATCAAAAATATATTAAATATATAGTAATAAAATAATAAGTAAAACACAACACTTTTTACATAGAGCCCATTTTCTAATCGCAATAATGCCCTCCAGCATATGTATTCATGAGTAAGTAACACCCTTCCAGGGGTGTAAAGGCCCTCTGCTGGGCAGGCATTAACACACATTAGCACACACCCTGGGGAGCATTATTGCTTACATAGTGGCATACAGTGGATGTAGATGTTTACAATATAGGAATCAAACAATGCTGATTAACTGAAATAGGCTAGATTATACTGTTTGTAGCTTCTGCACGCATTATACTGTCCTTAGCTTGTGTACTCAGAATTGTTCCTTTCCTCCTGAATGGTAAAATTAATACTATCTGCCCTGCTTTCTGTGAATGCTGAATATTTGACCTGCCTTCTGCACTCAATCTCAACTGTCTGTACCAAATCTCTGTGGACTGCACAGCAATGACATTCACTGTGTATCAGTCGAAACTAACTTACTGACTTTTGTGCCTGAAGTATCTTTCCTAATAATACTAAAATCCTATAAATTTACTACAAGTTCTACCCACCTCTTTAACCTTGGTTCCAAAGCCTCTTACCATCTAAACAACATCTGTTAGTGCTCAATGTACTGTACATTCTGTTGGCACGTTTCATTCTTATCTGAAGGTTATTTTTCTGAGCTCATCTGTACCCTTCGCTTTAACATCCCTTTTAACTGAAACTGCATATATAAAATAAAGATATAGTTCTGCATTAATATGATTGCATTTTTAGACTTATGTAAAGAAAGTATTGTATTTAATACCTAACAAACTGCATTTAAGCAAAACCTTATCTTACAGTTCATTTTTTAAATCAGTCCAAGACACTTTATCTGAAAATCTCTTCAAGTAGGGAGAAAACTATTCTAATTCTTCTGTAGTGGATACCACATTGCTATTCTTTACAAAGGAAGTTGCTTATTTAATTGAGTTAAATATTCAAGTTCTGGTAGATAAGTGTATTCTTATTCTTGCAGGAAAATTATCTGAGATTTGATTCCATTTTACTTAATTAGTTTCACTAATGACCAGCATTTTTTCTTACTTCCATGGTTCTTGTTGAATAGTCATTACCAAACCTTATGCTGTATTGGTCAAATTTCAAAGTGGATTTTTCCCAGATAGCTTAAAGAACAAGTTCCTTAACTATAAATGATAAGAATTTTACAATTATAGATCTCAGAGGAGATATAGCAGAGAATATAGGCTTACATATGCCTGTATGAGCACTTTCTATACCATACAACAGTCCTTTTTGTAGATTTAGCAGCCTAGGTATCCAAGTAGTTAAAAAAAGCAATGATCTCCTCTCCCTGTTTTTTTCTTTCTGGTTAACCAAAAATCCTTATTTTATATTTCCTTTCTCTGATTTCAAGATTGTCTAATTTGTTTAGTAACCATGTGTTTTGTTTCAACAGATATTCAATTTCCACTTCTTCCTTTAGTCTTCCTTCTACATTGTTTAAAGCATTTCCATATCAGTAATTTTAGTTTGATGTTGCTGTATCATTTCCTTGAGGATGCTTGTTCTAAGCTGTTTTCTCTCAAAGTTTCTAGATTTTCCTAGAGACCATCTATTTAAATCCTGAAGTACAGAGGATGTCTGTTGCATATCCTTCTTTAGTGAAGAGTCTGCATGGGAATGCTTTATTTATTTATTTTTATTTATTTGATATTTGTTAACCAGGAAAGTCCGATTGGTCAATATCTCTTTTTCAGCGAAGGCCCAGGGAGAAAAGCTCCACAACAGTATAAAATTACAAGCGGTATATAGAACACAGTAAGAAATGGACAAAACATCAGATGAATCATATCTGGGGAGAAAGAGCTCCATAATATTCCAAACTTGCAATATCAGCAGATAAAACATAATAAGACAAATTGCAAAATTAACAGCAGATAAAGACATTACAGTGAATGAATTATAGTAAAACAATATATTGAGGAACATAGCAAGAAGTACATGATATGTCTAGGCAAAATAACTAAACATAGGAGTTGCAGAAACTGAGTGAAACGTATTGAGTGAGTGCTAGCTTAGTAAGAAAGGAGAAGACAAAGATTTGTCTTAGTTAGTAGAGCAGATACTGGGAGCAGGTTAGTAAAGTATAGGTTCTCTACAAGTTACCTTTGAAGTGTTTATCTCTGTTATAAGCTGGTAAAGAAAATTTTTGAATAACTTCACAAAATTCAGCAATAACATAGTCTGGGTATTTATGAGATTATCTCAGAAGAAATGTTTCCTTTATAATTAGCTTTTCCTGTACAAATTTAAAAGTACTGTAGAGCTCTGAAGAAGTGCTGCTATGAGCCATCCAGGCTCTACCCACCCCATTTAATTTTGTTTTTAATATCCACTGAAAGTCATGGGCAACACTGTGATCTAAGCCTTCTTTTTGCATGGGGCTACAGTATATCCTGAATTGTGGTCAGTTTTGTCTTGGAAAATTCTAAAGCAGAGTTGGGTTCAGACAAGGCAATGGCGATATGTCTCAGGAAAACAAATGTATGGAACTGCTAAATTCCAAAACCTTCAATCAATAACGCTTTAAAATAAAATTGTTTCAAGGACAAGAGCTTTCATTCAATGATTAATGAACTTCATCAGATAAAGATTAAGGCAAATGGACACACAATAAATACCTTATAAAATTTAAAAATCCATCATGTGATAACCAAGCCCCCTTATAGTAAAAATGTCATCTTAAAGCAGCATACAACACATAATTTTCCACGGTCTTATAAAAATGGGGAATAAATATAAAATTAAGCATAAAAACTTGAAATGTATACCTAATAATTAAATAGTTATAAAAATCACTCTAATATTATACATCAACCTGCAATAATACTAATTAAAAAGCAACACTTAAATAAAATCAAACCACTGGAAATATAACATTATATAAGCATCATTTCTCAAGGGCTTTTAATTTTAGTAAACAGGTAATGGAAAGCTGTTCATTCAATGCTGGCCAGTTATTGGCATTTGAATGCAACTGCCAATATAGTTCCTGTTTCTCCATGGACACAAAATTTTAATTCATGGCCAGGATTGTGCATAATGTGTTTATAAAGGGTGTTTGTTTCTTTTTTAGTCTTAATCTCATATAAATGTTCATAAATTCTGTTCCTGAGTCTCCACTCCATTTTTCCAATATAAAAACTCAGACAAAATGAGCAACATGCACAGTACACCACCCTTTTACTCATGGAATTCAACTTCTTATTTATTGGGACTCTCAATTTGTTTAATAAAACCTCACAAATAAAATAATGACAGCGTCCACATTTTTTCATGCCTCCATTGTCTCCATGGTGGTTCTTGTCATTCCTAAAACTTCTAGCTACAAAATGCATTTTAAGTTCTTACCTTTTCTGAACACTACATGTGGCCCTGTACCTGCATGATCTCTTAAGGTACTCTCATTATGCAATAGGCACCAGTTCTCCAAAATCCCTTTTATCAAGAAACATTCATTGGAAAAGGTGGAATTTCTAAAATTCACATTACTATCCTCACATGTCTTTGCATGATCCAACATATTCAAACATTCACCACTGTGTAATTGCAGTTGGATTGTCAAGGTCTGGTGAGTTTCATAAAATGGGCACAAAGTATCTAGTTTCCTACTTTATGATGACCTCCATCATTAAATTGTCAATATATTTTATGGGGTAGCCCCCTCTCTGGAACATAGTTTTCAGCATGATACCTTCATCCCAGAATATTTCATCATCAGTAATCATACCAGCTGCTCTCACAAAATGACCCTTGACAATGGCCTTTTTCTGTGCAGATGGATGTAGGCTATCAAAATGAAGACAGCCATTTGAGTATGTTGGCTTTCTATATATTCTGGAGGTAAACCACTTGTGTTTAATGTCTTTAGATAACCAGATGTCAAGGTATGCAATGTTCACATCATTGCTCTTATGGGCGAACTCCAAAAATTTGGTGGTCTGATTTATATATGAAAGAAAATGTGAGATGTCTTCAGCCTCACAATCCCACAAGATAAAAATGTCATCCAGAAAGCATGTGTAAAATCTATATGATACAAAAAAAATCAGAACTGAAAAGGAATTTTCTCTCCCATTATATCATGACTATATTAACAAAGAGGCCCCCACGCGCTGCACCCATGGCAACTTGCTCGATGTAAAAACAAATCCCCAAACTAGATAAAATTATTGTTCAGCACCATCTCAAGGAGGTTCTCATACATGCTAATAAGATCCTGTGCCATGCCCTTTCAAACAGGTAATCAGAGAACCATTCCAAACCCAATTGGTGGGGAATAACAGAGTATAAGTCTTTAACATCTATGGTGACAAAGATATGAATCTTTAAAAAGAAGGTTGTTGATTTTCCATAGAAATTCTCATGAATTTCAGCAGACATGGCCCACCTGGATAATCAAATTCTTTCATTTCATGTCCAAAAACCTGGCTAAAGTATGAGTTATCGATACACTACTATCAACAATAGAGTGCATGGGTGGTTGTTCTTTACAGTTGTGGATATTTTGCAAACCTATATGTAATGTTTGGTTAAGAGGCAGTCAGATAATTATATTCATTCATTGATATTTGTTGCTCAATGAAAACATAATTTAAATTGTTCCTGATTTTACCATATGCCACATTAACTTCATTAATGCACACCTTCTCATAAGTGGTGATGAAAAAATAAACCTCATCTTTGTGTCATAATCACAGCAGTTTATTAAAATAAGTCACCCCCCCCCCCATTATCAGGCTGCATAATTCTAACATCATGATTCATTTTTAATATATGCAATCTGCTAGATTCCTGACTCAGTAAATTAGAGGTAGGAACTTTGTTAACCCTTTGACTTGATTTGGTCAGATTATGGATACCCATCTCACAGATTTTCTCAAAACAGTGAATACCAGGATGTATAGCGGGAGGTCATAGTGCTAGATATCCTCAAAGGGTTCATTGCAGAGTCAACATTCTGAAGCATCACCATAAAATTCAATTCTCATGAAAATTCCTTTAAATTTATGAATGTGTTGGCAATGTCCCTATGCCTATTCTGTAGAAATGACAGTCCACATGAAGACTTGTCACCGTAATGGGCATCAGTGGTGAAGGATGAAAAATTGGACACTGTAAAATCACCAATAGTGTTCTTTATGATGGTACATGGAGGTAAAATATGGTCCCTGGAATTTGGTTGCTGCCTAATGCTGGTTCCTGTTGTTCCAGCCTTTAATCTGTTTACTCTGGCCCATCTCCAAGTTTGGGGTCCACCACTCATATTCTGTTTGTTGGAATATCGATTGCACCATTGCTTCTCGTGTTGATCTGTTGATTTTTGATCCACTGTGATCTCCTCAGGGTTAGAGAGTTCGGTTGTCCTAAAAAAAATTGGTATTAGTAGAAAAATCCTCTTGATGAAGATCCAATGGTTCATCCTCAGATGTGTTATGATTAGGAGGTAAATTAAATCTAGAACCCTATACTTGTGAATGTGGGAGGGGGGTAAGCTTTATGGTCAGAATAATCCTGTTCCTTAAGCATAGATGAGCAGATCAGCTGAACCTGTTCATCAATGCTCTTGAAAATGCAAATATGTTTATATTTGAACAATTCATACTGCACACCATGCAAAATCATATTATTCAGTAGTTTAGTTTCTGCCATTAAGTCATCAATCATTTTGGTGTTATTTTTGACAATTAAATCCATATACTCCATACCATGTCTATCAAATGAGTTCAACAATTCCTTATGAAAATTAAAATCTGGAATAAGACCCATAATGAAGTGCGAAATGTGCAAACCTTTAGGCACCAAGCATGCCTTAATACATTCCCTGAAATGAGCATTGTCTGATTGAAGTCTTCAATTTTTCATCCTTCACCATCAATGCCCATTATGGTGATTTGTTTTAATGTGGACTGTCATTTGTACCAAACAGGCATATGAACACTGCCAACACACTGATGGATTTAAAGGAATTTTCATGAAAATTAATTTTATGGTGATGTTTCAGAATGTTGAGTCTGCAATGACCCCTTTGAGGATATCCAGCATCTACAGCCCCCCATCCATCCTGGAATTCACTGTTTCGAGAAAATCTGGGAGTTAGGCATACCACAAACTGAAGTAAAAGCCACCAAAGCTCAGTGGCTTACAAACCCTGGTCTATTTAGAACAACAAGATGCAAATCTCCAAAAAATGCTGTATAATTGATAGGACCTTAAAAACCTCTTTAATAAAAAAATGTTTAAAATAAGATACATGGTTTCATTTTGTTTCACCACAAAACTTCATCAGATAAATCCAATAAAGTATGGCCAAGAATTTATGTAAAACATCACTCCTCAGCAGCCAATTAAAGTGTCAAAATTGGGCCAGCACCCCCTTAAAGGCAGACTTGCATTATCTTCTTAAAGCCTTTAATTTTAACAGACTAGAAATGGAAATACATTCATGAATGCCTGGCCAAACAGGATTTATTGAAAACCAGCTTACTCCAACTCCTTCCTCCATTTTTGAGTGCCCATCCCTTCTGCTCAAACTGTGGGATAATGCAGCAGCCTGTGGTGGGGGAGGGAACGAGGTAAACACAACAAACATTGTGAATCACAGCTTAGTGCAGAACTTCGTAAGCAGCAATGTTTCTCTTCATTTTGCACATGCTACAGTGGAGTTTAGGCATGACAGTAATTTTTATAAGAATGTTCTTAAACTGAATGAATGGATTTCAAAAGAAACAGGCCTTTTCTCTAATGTCATCAGATTATCTGACAACCTGTGCAGCAAACTGGAGGAATTAGATTACAAGCTTTTTAAATAGAGAAA
The DNA here is from genome assembly GCF_019279795.1 of Protopterus annectens. Taxonomy (NCBI): domain Eukaryota; kingdom Metazoa; phylum Chordata; order Ceratodontiformes; family Protopteridae; genus Protopterus; species Protopterus annectens. The sequence continues at coordinate 1,855,668,544 of NC_056737.1, forward strand.
TTTACAGATAGAAAATGCCTACTTTCTGGAAGCTGTATGTATAAATGAGGCTCTGAAAGGGCTTTGCATTTGGAGATATCCTACTGGACTAATTAAAGACTTGGCCTTACATCTAGATTTATTATCCATGTTTGACCATCATGGGTGACAATACATGGAACTACTAGTCAAATAGAACTGCAGGACTATTGAGCAGCTTGGAGCTGAAACCAACTTATTGGAAGAAAGTATTTTAAAAGACAGTGACTACACCAGATATCAATATGAACATTCCAAGATATTTTCCAGCATGAACAATCAAATGGAACAAGATAAAAAAACAAAAAAATTAAAAAGATTGAAAGGTGCTATAAAGCATACAAGAACAGAATGGCCTACCCTGATCCACCTACATCTGAAATCTGGGGCAACAAGGATTTTGGAGTAAAGGATTTCTCCCCACATAATACTGATAGTGTAGCCAATGGCGATGATGAAAAGGAGATTGACATCACCAGTGACTCCACTGAATAGGGGTATCACTCTAACCCCATGGATTTTCCTCCAGTCAGGCGAACAGAAAGGTTGAAATAACAGCAACAGAGGCAGGGGTGCAACCAGTGGAGGGACAGAAAACAACCCCCACCCTCTCCTCAGAACCAACGGGGGAGGAATTTCAGGAATCAACCATACCAGGGATCCAGAACTCACCAGGATCGTTCATGGACAGACGTTCCTTTGCATCAATACCTACCACGAATGAAACCTAAAGCCTTCACTGACAATACAAAATAAAGAGGGTGACTTCAAAATTTATAACTATACCACACATTGTATAGAAACAGCACTCACTGAAGTCCTTGCTAACGGCATGACTTTTGTGCCTTTTAGGAGAGTCTGCATTCCTGAGACCTTGCTAGATATGAAGTGTTTTGTTCATAAATGAAACTTTAAACTGTTATTTAAAGAAGATACACAACCCACCGAATTTCTTCGAGTTTCGAGTACTTTTAATCCTCCATTGAACCCACTGCTGCATGTGTTCCAAAAAAATCTGTGAACTGAACATAAGACATATGGGATACAGAAAGTGTAAAATTACACCTAATCTGTCTAGAGAAGAGGAAGAAGCCTTACGTAATCTCAGAATGACTGGCCTAAGATTCATGGAGCCTGATAAATGCAGGGACCTTGTCATCATTAGACAGAAAGAATATTCCAGGAGAATTAAGGAAATGTTAAACAGTGTTTACAATGAAACATCCAGAAATGAATTAAATCAAGCATACAAGAGGATAACTCCCCTTTTAAATGATATGATTATAGAACAAAGAATTAACATAAAAAAATTAACTACCTTAACAATACCTCTCCTGTGACACTTACACTTTTTGGGATCTCCAAAATTCACAAGGACCTTAATAACCCTCCTTTGCACCTTGTTGTGGACATTTAGGGATCTATCACCCAGGCATGCACTAAGTTGGTTGATTATAAATTAAAAGACGTACTCAAGACTGAACCACAAGTCTGAAAAGACTCCTAAGAGTTCTTAAAAAACATCAATAACACCACCTATGTGGAGACTAACCTACTGGTCATTATTGACATGGTTGATTTATACACAGTGATACCACATAAGGTGGGATTGAACTTTTTGCATATGTTTTTTGAAAACAAAGACTTGAATAACAATCAGACTAGTCACCTGCAAGATTTGTTGGAAATTGTCCTTACCAACAATTACATTTTTTACGAGGGACAATTGTATCATCAAAACCAAGGTCTGGCCATAGGAGCAAATTGTGGCACCGTTTATGCCAATATTGTAATGACTAAATGGGAACGAGCCTTTGTGTTCAATTTACCCCTTTCATATGTCTGTGAGATTTTACACCAGATACCTGGATGATTTATCATTTGGCGGGATACTGAGGAGAAGTTGATGGAATTTATGAACTACATCAACTTAAGTACAGAGTTTTTGAAATTCATAATACATAGGGATAAGATCAATTTTCCTTATCTGGATGTCTTTTTTGTCCATGGTCCTGAATAATGACCATTATGTTTCGAAGATTTATCGAAAGCCAACTTACTGCAACTTCTTCCTCCATTTTTCGAGTCCTAATCCCCTTGCTCAAAAGAAATCAGTAATAAAGGGACAATTTGTGAGGGCCATTTGTGCTACTTGGGAAAGCATGTTTTTAGCAAGGGGTTACCCAAAAGAGTTTTTAACTGACATTAAGAAGGAAGTGGTGACGAAAAAGAAAAGGAATTACTTCATCCCTATACTCAGTAACAATGGCGCTGTTATCACTGAAACTGGCGAAGAAGACTATAATGGAACTGGCAATTTGGGGACCGCCTTTATTATTGACATTAACCAAGACTACCAGACTATACAGTAGATAATTAAGAAAAATTGGATTTATTTAAAGAAAACAGGGAACTTCATCTACTTCCAGAATGCCCTTTGCTGGTTTTCAGAAGAGGAAAGAACTTGATGTTGGAAGGTACATTACTTAATTACAATATAACCAGTAATGTCTGTAGAATGACCAAATGTGGGCAATGCTCTTTCTGTAAATGGATCCAAGTGGGTGACTCTTTCTGGGGAAAAATAAAACAACATGTTTAGGTTAGAGGAAAATATGATTGTAACAGCAAAGGTGTGGTTTACGCTGACCTTTGTCAGGTATGTCCATCAGTTTATATTGGAAAGACTGAACGTGTCTTAAAGAAAGGATGTATGAATATCTTTATGCTATATGAAAAGGTAAAAGTTTGAACACCCTGGCTAAACATATAATAGAATTCCATGACCACTATTTTCATTTTGTGGTTGTTGAGCAGATCAACCAAGGGGCTAGAGGAGGCCTGTGGCACTTATTTCTAGAAAGAAGAGAAGTATTTTGGCAGCTCGAGTTTCAAGCTATTGTTTGGTCAGGCATTGATGAATATATTTCCATTTCCAGCCTGTTAAAATTAAAGGCTTTAAGAAGATAATGCAAGTCTGCCTTTAAGGGTTTGCTGGCCCAGTTTTGACACTTTCACTAGCTGCTGAGGAGTAATGTCGTACATAAATTATTGGCCTTACTTCCTTGGATTTATCTAATGAAGTTTTGTGGTGAAACAAAATGAAAGCACTTATCTTATTTTAAACAATTGTTATTAAAGGGTTTTTTAATGGTCCTATCTATTACACATCATTTTTTGGAGATCTGTATCTTGTTGTTCAGAACAGACCAGGGTTTGTAAGCCATTCAGCTTTTGTGGCTTTTACGTCAGTTTGTGGTTTTGTTGCTTTCTTAGCTTGTGAACTTTGTTATGGAGTTGGATAAATGTAATCTGACCAAATCAAGTCAAAGAGTTAACAAAATTCCTACCTCTAATTTATTGAGTCAGGAATGTAGGATATTGCATGAATTAAAAATGAATCATGATGTTAAAATTATGCAGCTTGATAAGGAGGGCAGACTTGATTCAGTGAACAACTGTGATTATGACATGAAGATGAGGTTCATTTTCTCATCTTGCACTGATGAGAAGGTATATATTAATGAATGTAATATGGCATATGGTAAAATCAGGAATAATTTAAATAATCTTTTCATCGACCAATAAATATCAATGGATGAATATAATTATCTAACTGTGTCTTAACCAAAAATTCCATATATGTTTGGTTTGCCAAAGATCTACAAGTGTAAAGAACAACCACCCATGCACCGTATGGTTGATGGTAGTGAACTGACAACTCATCCCTTAGACAAGTTTTTGGACACAAAATTAAAGAATTTGATTATCCAGGAAGGCCATGTCTGTTGAAATTCATGGAAATTCCTACAGAAAATCAGCAACCTTCCTTTTAACGATTCTTATATCTTTGTCACAATAGATGTCAAGGACTTATACTCGGTTAACCTCCACCTGTTGGGTTTGAAATGGTTCTCTCTGATAACCTGTTTGAAAGGGCATGGCACAGGATCTTACTGGCATGTATGAGAACCTCCTTGAGATGGTGCTGAAGAATAATTTTATCAAGTTTGGGGATGATTTGCTTTTACAATGAACAGGTGCTAACATGGGTGCAGTATGCTATTATAGTCGTGATACAAGGCAAGAGAAAATTCCTTTTCACTTTTGAGGTTTTTTTGTATCATGTAGATATTACACATGCTTTTTATCTTGTGGGATGGTGAAGCTGATGACATCTCACATTTTTTTTCATATATAAGTCAGACCACCACATTTTTGGAGTTCACCCATGAGAACAATGATATGAACATTGCATACCTTGACATCTGGTTATCTAAGGACATAAAACACAAGTGGTTTACCTCCAGAATATATAGAAAACCAACATACTCAAACAGCTTTCTTCATTTTAATAGCCTACATCCATCTGCAGAGAAAAAGGCCGTAGTCAAGAGCCAGTTTGTGAGAGCAGCCCACTTGATTACTGATGGTGAAATATTCTGGGACAAATGTTTCATGCTGAAAAGTATGTTCCACAAATGGGGCTACCCCATAAAATTTATTGAGGATTTAATGATGAAGGTCATCAATAAGCAGTAAGCTAGCTACTTTGTGTGCATTTTAGGAAACTCACTAACCCTTGACAGTCCAACCGGGTTGTTACCTACAATGGTGAATATTTGGATAAATTTGATCATACAAAGATGTGTGAGGATAATAACCTGAATTTTAGAAATTCCTTCCTAGCCACCTTTTCTGATGAAGGTTTTTTTTGATAAAAGGGAGTTTAGGGAAGAACTTGTGCCTATTGCATAATGACAGTAACTTAAGGAATTGTTTCCCAGTCACATACATGAGTTTACCGCTGGTGTCAATCAGTAGATTGTATATTCTTATTTGGCAGTAATGGGCCTGTGTAGAGATGGAGGGTTCCTCACATGGATGAGAAAGAGGCAAAGTATCTGTAATGAATAGACTGAAGGCTAAAGTGACAGACAAAATAGTAAGACAACATGCATAAGGCATGTGTTGAGAAATTTGCAATTGGCATTATGAGACTGCAAGCTAGTTGTTGTTAGAACTTGTAAAGACAGAGATAAAGAGTGGATGGGGAAATGTCAGAGGTGAGAAAGGTGGTAAAATAGAGACATAGGACTAGTTGGTGTCTTTGATAATAAGTAATGTAACAATATCTTCTCCATTCTAATAAGCGGAGGATGAAAGTTGAGTAAAGGAAACACCCCAGTGTAAATTTTATCAAAATCCAGTATATTCCACTAAATTCAAAAAGTAAAAGCTCCAACGAGAAGAAGATACTTTATCATCTATAAAGGCTGTGTCAGGAAAAGAATTGGAAGTGCAGCCTAGACTAAACATTAAAAGAAGTGTAAATGCAGCCTGCCACCTAGGCTAAGAGTTAAAATAGACAGGTGAGAGAAGCACCACAGCCTGCCTGCCATCTAGGCTGTCTGCATAGTTTAAGTATCGAAGCCTACCTGCCACCTAGGTTGTGTGCATAGGCCAGATATCAAAGCCTACTTGCCTCTTAAGTTGAGTGCATAGGTGAGTAGCAGTCTATCTGTCACCTAGACTGTTGGAGTAGTAATAGTATAGATGTTGAAAGTAGCTGGGAATGAAAGGTTAAATAGCACAACCTACCTACCACCTAGGCTGTGTGTATCTGTGTATGATACATTCCAACACAGGCTGCCTCATTGGCCAGTCTGAGCTTCATTTTCCTAATCCTGCTCTCTTTTATATTTTGCAGCACCTATTTTTAACTTGAGACCTTACTTAGAATGATCTCACCTGACTGTATTCAGCTACAAGGTTACAGGTTGCCACCATCAGTTAAAAGGCCACATTTTGCTTCTAACGTTTAGTGCAACAAGAAATTCACGGTTAAGATGACCCCAGAAGTTTGAATGTGTTGAAATTACATTCTTTAAAATGTTTCCCGCTAAGCTTGCAATGTCTTCCCAAAGCTTTTGTAATGGTGGGAATCTTTGTGTGAAAGTTTATCATGGCTACATATGCTCTTGTCTGAGTAAGCATATTTATTATGGTTATAAGGTGTTTACTATGCATAAGGAACAAAGAGTGTTTGGGTAAAATGTTACTTAGGCAGCTGTCTAATTGTACACAAGGTGCCTTTCTGTAAATCTACCTACTTTGGAAGCACTGAATGACAAAGTGGGAAACTATAACTCCAAGTAATGGCCTGCTTGAACCATCAGATTCATGTATCCTAGAGGTGGCTTACTTGACAGAGAATAAAGTAAATCCCTGAAGGGTGTTTGTAGGATAGCATGTCTGACTCGAAAGTATTTCCAGAAATCTTATTTTTCAAGGCAAAACTCCCTCTCTAAATCAGTCAAAGGAAACAAAGCAGATGCTCTCATTTTCTTCTGACATTATGTCAACAAAGACGTGCCAGCTCACTGACATAAATACCAAGCCATCAATCAGATTAGGGCACCTTCTAACTGCAGGAAGTTTGTCATTGAGAAATCCCTAAACACAGTAGGATTTGTGAGCATTTTGGACTGAGTTCTAATGGTGAAAATTACTGAAGGGTGATCCAGTTTCACCACTGAAGGGACAGCTATAAGCACAGAGCAAGTTATTTTTTGTGCAGACCAGGTCCAGTAAATTTGAGCTCTTGACAGTGTGCATTATCTGGTCTAGAGAGTTTGTATTGATGAAATCTAAGACATGTTGTGCATCTTTATTTGTAGTACTGAAGGTCTTCCATTTTATTGTTGGATAATGGAAATCATATCTTTCAACCTCTTAGCACAAGAAATCTGGACAAAGCCTGACATAACAGGGGGGACAAGGCCCCAAAAATATAGACACATTTTAAATATTGCTCTTATAAACTTAAAAGGTTGCTAGAATAACAGGATTTCTGTTAGCATATATTTTCTGAAAGATATGAAGCCTGAAACTCAAATGCATGTCATTATTTAGTGATTTTATTCCTTAGATCATACTAGTGATTTGTCAGAAAAACACATATGAGGAACAGACCAAAAATATGAGGCAAAAGTCTGGACAGTCTGTGAAAATCTGTGCAGTTGATAGGTATGATGGAAGTCTCCAAGCATAACAGCTCTTGGTTAATAGTGAAGAACTTGTTTAGGTAGGCCTTGTAGGTTGAGGATATCAGAGAAGGGGTTCTGTAGCTGGCTAGGATATGGCAAGAGATATTATTGACAGTTAAAAGGATATGGAGGAATCTAAGATCATTTTACTCCCATAGATGTCTAGATATGATGGTACTGTGGCAGAAGATGGACACACCATCACTAGTAACAGAGGTACTGTCAGTAGAGGGTATGAATGAGTGGTAGGCAGGGAGGCCTAATAGGGAGGGTGTATTATCAGTAGACTGGAACAAATTTTCAGTAATAATACAGATGTCACTGTTTTCTAGGTTCAGGAAGGCTTCCAGGGAAGACAATTTCTTATTGAAGATCCAGGCTTTGGCCAGAACTGCTTTACTACTGCGACTGCCCTGATTTTGTCTGGCAAAGCTGGTAGGTTCAGCAGAATGACATTACCTAAAAAGCCATTATGAGGTTGGAGAAAGTTTTAGACAATATATGAAAGCCCTGAAGTGAGAGGTACATACTTTCTTTAGGAAAAGAGGTAGGACTATCAATCATTTCTGTTCAGGCTGACACACACATACACACATACACTCTAGGACCTCTTGGAATGACAACAATAATGAAGCCACTTGTTAAATCAATGACCTTTTATTTTTATAGTGGCATCATTCTCATTGAAGGTAGGATGCTGCTTAAGACTTGTTGCTTACTGAGAGCGGCTGCATATTTGAAGAGGCCACTATGTCTTTTTTCATATAATCCAAGTATGTGTGTCATGTCATTTATCTAAAGTGCACAATAACCAAATCATAAGTATAACTGGGGTTAGGGAACATGGGTGCCTTAGTAACTTCCTGTTACCCTTTCACTGTTTAGTCTGTCATGTGTCTCTCTGTCTCACTATGGAGTCACCTATCAGTAGACCATTGCCATGTGTAGTGTTTAGTCAAAGGTTGCTGAAGGGCTTAATGGTGTCATTTTGACTACCCTTCTTTACAGTGTTGATTTTGCATGGTGCTATATATGCTCTTAGTGGAGTATCTTTGTCTTGCTGATGAATGTGTGTCAAGTCTATATCTTAGAGGGCTCTGACACTTTGGTAGAGATGTATTATATACTTTAGTATAACAGCACATTTTTTTTGGTGAGTGGCATTATGTGTGGTGTGGGTACTGACAACATATTTTGATGTTAGGCTAGCCTTCAAGTTTAGTAAATACATACCCTTTCACAAGTAGCTTCAGTATGTGGTAGTAGTAAATGGTTGTCAGTGAGCATGACAGAGTTTGCACAGTGTATCAGTTTGCCTAATGCTATCAAGTTAGCAAGAGAAGGTTCAAATGTAGTCCATGGTCCCGTAGTACCAGAAGCTGGTAGTGAGCTAAATAATATCCTGTTTAATAGTAGGATATTATTGGGATATACAGGTATTTATTTGATTTTACCTTGGGTCCTACTTGTACTATAGGGATATCTCACACTCTATTTATTTCACCTTAAGCCCAATTTGTACCAGTAATTAACCACACAACACTGCCAAATCTTGATTGGAGAAGGAATTGCTATACTATGAGGAGAGGTACAGGGAAAATCTTGCTGTAGTAAAGCATTTCTCCTCACAGCTAAGTGCTGAAGGTTGAAGCTTAGAACAAGATGTCTGTAGCCTTAGCTATGGTAGGGAATGACAGTCCATGCAACTATAACCACAATTGCAATTTGAGGTATAGTTAACGGAAACAGAGGCTATATTCAAGCTTTAAAGAAAATGACTTGTGACTTTGCCCAGTTGCTGTACAATGTGCAGCTCAAAGCAGCTCAAACAAGTGAACTGCAGTTGTGTGTATAGCAAAGTAATTTGAGCTACCAAGTTCACGAGGCATTCAGTAATGTTGCTATGGATGGACATCCAGGACATCTCAAAAAATACAGTTCTCATACAAAATTAAGTGATGTTTAGCATAAGCTACTATTTAGAATAAATAAATGATTATAAAAATATAAATGCAGCTTCCCTTAGGGGTCAAGTCTGGGAAAGAATTTCTCAACTAACGCAATAGCTGGATGCTGTTGCACAGCTCAGAACAGTTTTTTTTGTCTACATGTTTGTTTGCTTGTTTACATTTGTTAACTGGGAATGTTCATCTGTGACACTCATCATTTCAACAGAGTCATGGAAAAATATACACCTGGCTTCTGTTTTCTCCTGGTGAGACAAGGAGTATAGGGACATTGTTTCCTCCAGACTGCTGATCACCAGAAAGCCTAATAACTGCTTTATAGGTGACAGCCTGGAATCTGTGCTTATATTCTGACATTTGGCCATTCCACTACATTCAATAGTACCAGAAGAATACAAAAGTGTCCACCACCTTTGAATCTATCTTGCTCTTTTAAAAAAGTGGCTCTCCACTTAGACAATTAAAACTTAAGTTACCCACTTTCATATCTAACTGCTTACTGCAGAATTTAGAATAAACCATTTTTTTCATCATACCTTTAAACATCTATTGCAAGACCACCAGTTATTGGAGATCCCACATTCTGCCTCTCAGTAGTCACCTTGAGATTAGTGCTTCTGTTTTCTCCTGGTGAGAAAAGGAGTACAGGGATATTATTTCCTGGAGACCTGCTGATCACCAGCAAGCCTAATAACTGGTTTATAGGTGACAGCTTGGAATCTGTGCTTATATTCTGATCCTAGTGAGAGAAGGAGCAGAGTGCATTGATTCCTGACTGTTTCTGGTTGGAGAGTGAGTGTCTGTGCTTAACGTTCCTGATTGGTCTGGTTGCTATTCAAGGCATCTACCAGGAAAAAGCTACAAGCCTACAGACCCTTGCATCATCTGAGATAACTGTGGATCACTAAACAGGCTGTGACCTGCTTCTTATCTTGGGAGTGGTGCTAACATTTTGCTTCTGGTGAAAGAAGAAGCAAATGAGCATTGTATCCCAACAGAGTGAAGCTGTGCTGAGACCAGTATTAGTAGTAGCCAGGCAGTAGCCATTCATGCGACTCCCCTCTTTTCACCATTCTGGACAAGCTAATTTTGTTTTCAGTAAGTACTGCTTGACTTGTCTCTAACTTCAGAATATCCACCTAAATACTCCATCCTTAAATTTTCAGGGTCTACGCGTATTAGTGTCCCCTCAAGTGTTTGCCAGGACTCTGTATAGACTTGGACACCTTGACATTTTTCCTATAAAAGCACAATTTAAATTTTTCCAATACTTAGTTGCAGACAGGACAACTAGTTTGCAGTGACAAGCACTGTCCCCAACCCATAGTTGCAAACTGGATACTCCTGACAGTGATTGATAGTCTCACATCAACTCTCTAATCAATAAAAATGGGTCTGTTGCCATGGATATGAACTTTCCTACTGTCTCCATTACTGTCTTGGTGGATATGGGCATCCTGAGGCAATGCAGAAATTGCCTCATGTTTACTGACAACCAGTTAATTTTCAAACAAACTGATATGGTATGTGAGAGATCTATTTATACAATGTCACTGGAGGCAAAGCGTTCAAATAAAAGTACTCCTAATGTCAATAAGGTTGTCAGTAGTACACACATTGCACCCATCACGCACAATTCAAAGCAGACATATTGACCCACATATGCTGAGGCACTTAATTGTAACCTTCCTGAACCACAAAGACCTCCTAGATGAAGTACACATAACAAATACCCTCAGCTGCCCTAAATGCACTCTTTAAAAACAACACCCACATAAACACTTAGAGCTACATGTCATGGAGCCTCTACCTTTAAGCCCATAAGGCAAGCCACCACACAATTCAATATTCTGGCCATTGGAGACTCCATTGTGAGGCACACTGATGTCCCTCTCACCAGGCTGAGTAAGGAGAAAGTCACAGTCAGTTGCTTATCAGGGAGTAGGATCCACCACATTACGCAGGCACTCAGGTCACTGGACCACAATTACCAATATGACTCAGTCATAGTCCATGTGGAAGCAAATGACCTGAGATATACCTCCCTAGACTATATGAAGAGAGATACCATGGAGCTGTTGGAATATGTCTCTCAGCCTGGTATGAGTCTAACACTGTGTGTAGCATTTTACCTTCTCCAAGGATGATGCCACAATATGAACAAAAGATGATTGACTTTAATAATTGTCTTAGTTTCTGGTGTCATTCTAAGGGGGTACAATATTTGTCAGCATGGAAGGAGATGGTCATCAGAGCATGCTGCTTTGCCACGGATGGTCTGCACCTCTCCCTTCTAGGCTTTCAAATAGTAGCTAAAAGATTGTCTTCCCCCATAGTGCCTTTTTTAGACAATGCCAAATTGAAAGTACTTCCGACATAGCAAATCAAAACCAAGAAAATTTAAAGGTATTACTGCTCAATGCTAGGAGTCTAAACAAAAAAACTCCACTCCCTAGAAGCTCTCTTTACCCTAGAGAATGATGAAGTCTGTGTGGTCAGTGAGACATGGTTTAAAGCCGTGGAGAGCACACCAACAGTGCTAGGTTATAATGCCATCCACACACTTAGGCCAGCTACTTCACAGGCAGGGAATAAAGAGAGATAAACATACCTCAAGGCTGGTCAAACAGAACAATGCATTTGAGCTGCTCCATGTTCAAATCACCATAAGCAAAATCCAATACCACTTCCTTGCAAGATATAGGTCCCCATCTATGACCCAGGAAACCCATACCATGTTTTTAAATTTATTACTAACAGTAACCATCCAACCCAATACCATATTCATGGGTGACTTTAATTACCCCACTATTAACTGGGAATCCCATATGGTAACAAATGTACATGCACAGAGATTCCTGGATTTTGTAAACACACATTTCCTGGACCAGATTGTCAATACACCAACCAGGGGTGCAACCATACTGAATCTGGTCCTCACTAATATGATAGAGTGCTGCACATCCTATATGGTAATGCCTTCCCTGGTAAGGTCAGACCACATAATGGTCTCCTTTGAAGTAAAAATAAAACCTGGACCCCCAGCTAAACCTGGAATATTCAGGAACTATTTTATGGCTAATTTCTTGCTATTAAGTGAGAACCTGATGAAATTTCAAGCCCCCATAAACCCTGAGAACACTGCTGCCTATGCAGAACTGTTCACAAAAATCCTGTGCAAGCATGTTAATAGCTGCATAGAGGCAGCTGTACCCAACAGGAAGAAGTACAGAACTAACTCAAAAAAGCCACCCTGGTGAAATCACAAAATCAATAGGCTGTATATCAGGAGGAAGAAAATCATGGCAAATATTAGGAGGTGCAGTACCCAGCAGGATAAAAGCGTTTTCATCAAACTAAACAAACAACTCAGAGGACAAATCTAAAAGTCTACCAAAGCCAAATCTGAGGCACGTTTGGCCTCCTAGGCCAAGGAGAACCACAAAGCATTCTTTAGCTATGTCTGCAACTTCAAAGGCAATACGCAATTGTGTGCAGAGCTCATTGTAAATGGAGCCACCTATACTGAGCCAGAAGACATAGCAAACCCCCTGGCTGGTAAATTCAGCTCCAACTTTACCCCTATCTTCCCCTCAACCTTACCTCAGGAAATATCATCAAACATAACCCCCTACTATCACTAGGGAACAGGTCCTTAATGCTTTCTCTGAGACCAAGAACACTGCATCAATGGGCCCAGATAATATCTCAGGATGACTTCTAAATAGCATAAAACATGACCTGTCAGGGCCTCTGGAATTACTATTTAACTGTAGCCTCCAAACAGGTTTTGTGCCTCATGAATAGAAAAAGGCAACAGTCATCCCTCTTTACAAAGTTGGGCCATCTACAGACCCTGGAAACTACAGACCCATAAGTCTCACTAGTCTTATATGTAAAGCCATGGAAAGTGGTCTATATTAGATGAATGAAAGTTCGTCTTAGCGAACGCTCACATGAACGAATATTGCAGAACTTGAAACCACAATTGTGAGATTGTGGTACAGTGAAGATGGGAATATTTGTCCTTTCCTCACTGTAGTGCGATCTTGGAGTTTGAATATATATTTGGGGGGGGTGGGGGGCTGCACCCCCCACAATTGCAATTTTGAGTACCTGGATATTCTCTCATGTGAGCTTTCGCTAAGATGAACTTTTGTTCATCTAATATAGACCCCATGAAAAGAATTATCATTGAGATGGTCAGTAGAGATATAGCAAACCTCCAGACACTGGACCCAAACCAGTTTGGTTTCATCAAGGGCAGATCATGCCTACTCAACCTGGTGGATTTATTTGAGCTAACTGGCTCACAGACAGGACCCAGGAAGTTAGAATTGGGGAGTCCACCAATACAAAGAGGCCAGTCACAAGTGGAGTCCCTCAGGGATCTGTCCTTTGGCCACTCCTTTTTGGCATTTACTTCTCAGAAGTCAAGGCCGATATCAATGGTCTCTACCTGACTAAATTTGCAGATGATTGCAAATTAGGAGCTGTCATTGAATCTCACACTGACACAAATGTTCTCTAGGAGGGGCTGACACTGACAAACAACTGATGTCAGTGGCATGGACTAAAACTAAATGCCAAGAAATGCATAATAGTATCCTTTGGGAACTCATCTACAATATCCTTAACAATTCTGATACTTCCTTTTTTTAATTTCAGACTAGTATAGATGGCTCCATTTTATTAATTATTTTCCTGTTTAGGAGATATGCACTATTAGATTAATGTGTTGCAACGATAATGGCAAGTTTCTCCTCACACCACTGTTGGAAAATACAATGTTCTGAATTTCAAAGTTGATCATAGTTTCTAGCAATTGTCAAATTGGGAATTTAAAGGACTACTGTAAACAGAAATTAGATTGATTTATACATTATCTTAATGTCTACACAGTCCAGTCCTACCTACAGCATAGGTTCATGCAGATTACTAGGCTAACGGCTCAAAGTCCCTTACAAGCCTAGCCAGTTTTACCCAGATTTTACCCAATTTTCTATGCTTAGCAGAATGTTAACAATAGTCAGCAAGTGGGATTTTGACTATTTTTATAGACTGACTCTGTAAAAAGGGACAATGGGCACCAGCCCAGGAGGTATTTCCCATCCATCGATCCAGATTACACTTGAGGATGGTCAGGGTGGGCTCTGCTTCACATGAATAGGAAGCCTGTTCCAGAGGAGGAGTAATCTTTGGGACACATATCTATCTCTACAACATGATATATTTGTGTCAAACATCATGTTTAGCTCTTTGAAACAGGGAACCCTCATGCAGTTAGTTTTGCGAATATGCAACATTTCCATCAGGGCTAGGTCACAGGCTGCTTTGTAGGGCAGACAAAAATTACCCCTCAGTAATCGGTAGGAAACTGAATACAATGATATGGCTTTTAATCGGTCCAAATATGACTTGTTGGTTATACCCTGTATTTTTGGGTGATAAACCTCTTAGGACACTCCAACTGTTGCAGGAGCTTGGTGAGGTACATGTCAAAGGGTGCATTGTACTTGATTATTGGACTGATGAGAGCGGAGTACAGAGGTAGTATGACATCCTTAGATATGGATGCCATTCCCTCACTTATAATCTGAGTTATATAGAAGGATTTCTTCACCACCATGGACGCATAGTCAGAGTTTAGATTACTATCTATCTGAGTACCAAGATCTCTCACCACTAGGTCCACTCATGGGGGGATGCTATTAATGTTGTAATTTGCAGGGGATTTTGATTTCCTAAAGGGTATTATTATGCACTTCTTCACATTTATTTTGGGGTCGTGGCTCTGACATGAATCATTAGTCAGCATCAGACCTTTCTGTAGGATATCATCATCATCTGCCATAAACAAGCTATATAATAGCAGGAGGAAACTAGTACAGAAAAAAGTAAAATCCCAAGAAGGAAAGACATCCCTGATCAGTATCAGCAAAAAACTACGATCCCTTATAAAATCATCCAAGGCTACCTTCGAAAGAAAAATTGCCAAAGACTCCAAAGATAGCCACAAAGCGTTCTTTAGCTATGTCAAGAACTTAAGTGGAAACTCTCAGATCTACTCTGAGTTAGGGCAGAATGGCACAAAATACACTGAACTGACTGATATTGCCAACATTCTGGCAGACAGGTTTAGTGCAAACTTCAACCCCCCTCTCACCCCCTAAAGGGCCCATAACCATACCAGAAGAATGTAGAGCCCCGACAATCACTGACACACAGTTTAAAACAGCCCTATCCAAAGCCAAAAACACAGCTTCAATGGGACTGGATGGTGTCCCAGGCTGTGTCTTTCACAAACTCCCAAATGAACTAACCCCTCACCTAAACATACTGTTCAAACTCAGCCTCTCTTCAGGCTACGTACCCATAGAGTGGCGCACAGCAACAGTTATCCCACTCCACAAAGGTGGAGCCACAATGGACCTGGGAACTATTGCCCTATAAGCCTAACTAGCCTGGTCTACAAGGCTATGGAGTGTGTCATCATGGAACTCATTAACAGAGACATTGGGAACCTCCAAATATTGGACCCTACCCAGTTTGGCTTTGTTAAGGGCAGATCATGCCTCCTAAACCTGGTGAACTTCTTTGAGACAGTTACCAAGGCTTTAGATGAGGGAAAGGAGGTCCACATAGCCTATCTAGACCTCGCAAAGCCTTTCGACACCATTCCCCATTCTGGTATTATAGACAAGCTGACCAGCCTGAACATAAACCCCTACATCACAAAATTGGTTGCCAATTGGCTCACGGATAGAACCCACATGCTGAGAGTTGCAGGCTCTAGGTCCGACTCTAAACCGATTACAAGTGGCGTCCCCCAGGACTCAGTCCTGGGACCCCTCCTGTTCAGTATATACTTCTCAGAGGTACAGGCAAACACAGGACTATGGCTGACCAAGTTCACAGATGACTGCAAACTGGGGGCCACAATTGATTCTCCGGCTGATGCAGACATCCTCCAGAAGGGTCTCACTGAGGTGAATACCTGGTGTCAAAATCATGGCCTCAAGCTAAATGCCAAAAAGTGCATAGTCATCCACTTTGGAAAAAACAAAGTACCCGTGAACTACCACATATGTGGTAGTCCCCTAAATACAGAAAATGTAATAAGAGATCTGGGGACCCAAGTAGATAGTAATCTCTCCTTTGATAATCATATTGCAAAGGTGGTTAGAAAATCCTTCTATGTGGCCCACCTAATCATAAAAGGGTTCACATCTAGAACAGAAGAGGTTATTGTGCCCCTCTACTCATCACTCATCAGACCCATCATAGAGTGCAACTCCCCATTTGGGATGTACCTTACAAGACACCTGCAACAGCTGTAAAGACCATAGAAGTACCTCACCAAGAGGATTACTGGCCTCAAACAGATGCCCTATGCAGCCCGACTGAAGAAACTCCAGCTGTACTCGGTTGCATACCGCTTACTCAGAGGTGATCTCTGCCTGACATACAAGGCCATGTCCAAACCAGAATTGATGGACATGCTCCACCTAAAAAGAAACAAATCCCCAAGAGCCACATGTTCTAGGGATCTAAACCTCACCACAACCATAAATAGGATGTGCTGGAGGGATAGATTTCTGTCCCAGAGACTCCCCATGCTTTGGAACAGGATTCCAATCTACATTAGGCAGAGCCCATCACTAACAGTCTTCAAGAGAAACCTTGACGAGTGGATGGGAAACAGAAAATTTACCCTGGGGATCACTGCAGTGGCTCTGCTGGACAGAGGCACAGGGAACTAATAGCTCTGCTGGACAGAGGCACAGGGAACTAATCTAAGGGGGCAACGAAAGCCAACAAATTCTGGCTAGGCTTATAGATGCCTTTGGGCAGATAGCCTAGTACTTACCTATGAACCTATGAATCTATTTGGGGAATCAGTGATAGCCCCCAACTTGCAGTCATCAGCAAACATGGACAGCCAAAGGTAATCTACATTTGCCTTGACCCTGACATCCAAGAATTATATTCCAAACAGGAGGGGGCCCAGCACTGAGCCCTGTGGTCCTTGCACTGGTGACTAGCCTCTTGCTGGATGTGGATTCCCCCACTGTAGCAACATGTGTCATATCCCTGAGCTATTTGGTAATCCATTTGGTGACATAGAGGTTTATGCCCAATTTTGTGAGTTTATCTATAATAATTGAGTGAGGAATTATGTAAAATGCCTTAGGCAGGTCAAGGTAGGTGGTATGCACTGTCTTCCCCTCATCCATGGCCTTGGTGACCTGCCCTCAACAAATTCAAATTGGTTTGGGTCTAGAGTTTGGGGATTTCCTGTGTCATTGTTAATCAGGCACATGATTATCCTTTCGATAGCCTTACATATGAGGCTAGTCAGACTTATGGGTCAGTTGATGGTCTCCCCTTCTGCAGAGAATGACTGTTGTTCTTCAGGCACAAAGCTTTTCTGGAGACAGTGATTAAACAGAGATCCGAGTGACTCTACTAGTTCATGTTTCCAGCTATCTAATAGGCACCTTGGGATTGTGTCAGGTCCCATTGATGCCATGTTTCTAGCTTTAGAGACTGCAGTGATGACCTGTCCTTTTGTGATAACAGGCAAAGTAATGATAGGTGGTATTTTTTGGGGAGTGACCAGAGATGATGAGGTGGTGAAATCTGCACTGAATTTATCAGCCAGCAAGCTTGCTATTTCTTCTGGCTGAGTATACGCAGTGCCAACTACAGTCAACTCAGCACATTGCTGATTGTTTCCATTAAGATTTCAGACACAGCTAAAAAATACTTTGTGGTTATCCTTTGCTTAGGAGGCTATTTTAGTCTCATGTTTAGCTTTTGAAGACTTGACTAGTTCCCTGATTTGCCTGCTGAGACTAATGAGGAATTTTCCTGTCTGTTGTGCTCCCTCCCACTTACTTCAATACAGGAATTTCTTCTTTCAGTTGTATAGTCCATTTTTGCCAGGGGTCCACCAAGATGGTTTGTTTTTTCCAGCTAGACCTGGATTTAGTTTAGTTATTTACTGCTGTTTCTATGTAGTTGTTTAAGTGGTTGTACAGGGCATTCATGTATTATTCTGCATAGGCCATCATATTTTCAGGGTTAGGGGAGCTTTAAAATTACCTAGACTCTCACTTAATAGGAGGTCTGTGAATACTAAGTCAAGGATATTTGAGTCTGTTGTGGGAGTGCAGACCAGCTGTTCCAGAATATTTGCTATGACAAAGTCCAGGAATCTCTAAGCCTTCATGTTATTGGTTGTTTAGGAGTAGTTAAAATTGCCCATGAGTAGTGTCTACTTAGAGGCTAGAGCTAACATTTGCTTTGCCCTGACCCTAAATGACATGATAGGACCTTGTATAATGACTTGTTTTTGTTTTTAGCCAAGTCACATCATTCTCCTTATGCATTTTGTATTACCAGAAGAGTAAGTCATAATGCCATTCCCTATCCTGTCTTGCAGAAATTTCTGCCTCCTTTCAAAATCTCTAGTCAGAGCATCACTATTTTCCATTGGTTCTCATATTTCTTTCCTCAGCCTTCTTTCCCATTCACAATAATCTAATTTTTTCAGCAGCAGAAAGTGCGAAAATTAAATAATTTTAAGGATTAATACTTTTCTAGCTTCATATCCTCTTGCATTATTTCTTCCATATACACAACCTCAATCAGGCATTTCATACAATTTCAGTCTCAAATGCTCATTGAGATGTTACAAGAGCTGGTTTGTTTCTTTGCGGTTACCCTCCAACTCTAGTATTTCAACAAATATATGACCTCAGTGGGAGGGAAATATGATGAAGATATAGACATCTTGCTTTATAGGCATTTTGGCTAGAAAATGTGCAATATGGGCAACATTATTTGACAGGGAGGCAATTCCTAAAGCAGGTATAGTGAGATTTAATGCAAATCTAGCATCATGTGTAGAGAGAGAAAGCTGAATGAAAGTAATTAAATTGCTAGGTCATGTTTCACTTATATGTGGCAGTGAATGATATATTTTACAGAGATGAAAATATAGTCTGGGATGAAGAACAGTTGTATTTTGTGTGTAGTAGTTGTTACTGTGAAAAGTGACAATTCAGAATTGACTAGGTTTTTTACAAAGATTTAGCATGGTTGTGCTTTCAGAGAAGTTCAAGCAGTAGAAGTTCACATGACAAAGGGCAGTGAGGATGTAATGGTACAGTATGAAGGTATGGCAATAAATGTGGAGGAGTTAGGCATAGCTAAAGCTTGCAAAGAAATGGAACCCTGACTGCAACCATGCTTCAGTTAGCAGCCCAGCTATCGGCATAGCTAGCAAGTAGGAAGGTGACTTAGAGACTAGTGCACCGCACCACACTCATCACATAGTCCCTCAAAACCTACACCGCCAAAGCACACACATAGAAACACAAAACACATACCTACATTCACGGAGGCTCTCAATAAAAATCTGCTCAAGCAACAGAGACCCCCAAAGCAGAAATGCAAGCAACCACCCCCATCCCCCCTAACACAACCCAAATGACACATAGCCCACAAACTCTGTGTGCCACTCAACCACAGCCCATAAGGCATAACAATGTACCCAACACTCTAGTCATAGGTGACTATAGTCAGGCATACTGATGTTCCACTCACCAGGCTAAACAAGGAGAAAGTTACTCTCAGTTGTCGGGTGCCAGAATCTGCCATATAACGCACACACTCAGTTCACTCCACAACAAGTACAAATATGACTCTGTCATTGTCCATGTTGGTGTGAATGACCTGAGATGTACCTCCCTGGACTACATGAAAAGAGACATGGAGGAGCTCTCTGATCTTGTAGCCCAGGGAGGCATGACCCTAGCCCTGAGTAGTATCCTGCCATCACCCAGAATGATACCACAGTACAAGGACAAAATGATTGACTTCAACAATTGGCTAAGCTTCTGTTGTTATTCTAAGGGGATCCAGTATCTGTCTGCCTGGCATGACATGATTGTCAGACCACGATGCTTTGCCAGAGATGGCCTGCACCTGTCGCCCTTGGGATTCTGGATACTGGCTAAGGCTCTTGACACCCCTATAGTGCCTTTTTTTAGGCAAGGTTCAAATGAGAAATTCACCACCGTAACAGGTACAAGCAAGTAAAATCTGAGGGTAATGCTACTCAGTTCTAGAAGTCTAAACCTCAAAATACACTCACTCGAGGCACTCCTTAAAATGGAGAACATCAACATCTGTGCAGTGACAGAGATCTGGTTCAAGGCTCCAGAGAGCACCCCTGCATAACGAGGCTATAATTCATACCACACCTTTCGGCCACCTAACCTGGACCGAAACACTAAAGGCAGAGGTGTGTCCATATTCATTAAGGATATCCACACCTCCAGGCTAGTTGCTCAGCATAATGCATCCGAGATTATCCAAGTGCAACTAACTCTGGGCAAGACCACAATCCAAATTGTAGCTTGCTACAGATTCCCGATCATGCCCCAGGATTCCCACTCCTCATTTCTTGATACACTGGAAAATATTAGGGTACAACCCAGCACCCTAAATATGGGTGATTGCAACTACCCCACTATTAACTGGGAAAACTACTCATGTACCAACTCTTTTGCTCAACATTTTCTGGAATTCATAAATTCCAATGCCTTGGATCAACTTATCCACACACACCCAAAAAGGGGCAGTGATATCCTAGACCTGGTCATTACCAACATGGGCGACCAGTATTCCACACCAGAGGTCAATTCTTCGTTGGTCAGATCCGACCACAAGCTAATCACCCTAGACATCCACATCCCGCCTCCACCCCCCATTAGGGAAACCACTGTAAAACATTTCTCCAAAGACAGAAGTGGCAAACTTCACGACACCCATGCTGCATGACAATAGAGGTACAACTGTTGAATCCTACACAAATGCACTTTATAAGCACTTACACGAGTGCATGGATCGTGCTATCCCTAACAGAACAAATATGCTATCCTCCAAAAAATGAAGCCAATCTTGTGGTCACCTGCCATAAACAAACTCTACAACAGAAGAAATAAACTGTTGCAAAAAAGAGTAAAATCCCATGATTGAAGGAACTCCCTGGTCAGCCTCAGTAAAAAGCTGAGATCCCTCATAAAATCCTCCAAAGCTAGTTATGAAAACAAAATCACCACTGAATCTAAAGACAACCACAAAGCATTCTAGAGCTATGTCAAGAATCTCAATGGCAACACTCAGATCTGCTCTGAGTTACAGCACAATGGCACTAAATATACAGAACCAATTGATATTGCCAACATCCTGGCAGATAGGTTCAGTGCTAACTTTACCCCCCCTCTCACCCCCTAAAGGGCCCAACTCTATACCGGAAGAATGCAAAGTTCCTGTAATCACGGTTGCACAGGTAAAAACCACACTCTCTAAAGCCAAGAACACAGCATCCATGGGACCTGGCAACATCCCAGGCTGCATTCTAAATGGACTACGGAATGAACTGGCACCCCACCTAAGTACCATGTTCAATCATAGCCTCACCTCAGGCTTTATGCCCACTGAATGGCACACAGAGATGGCTATCCCACTCCACAAATGGCAAACCAACACGGACCCCAGGAACTACCACCCCATTAGCCTGACAAGCCTGGTCTGCAAGGCCATGGAATGTATCATCATGGATCTTATAAACAAAGACATTGGTAATCTCCAAACTCTGGACCCCACCCAGTTTGGGTTTGTAAAAGACAGATCATGTCTCCTAAACCTGATAGACTTCTTTGAAGCAGTCACCAAAGCCGTAGGGTAAGGTGGTTCACACAGCCTACCTAGATCTCGCTAAGGCTTTCAACACCATCCCCCATTCTGGAATTATAGATAAACTCACTAAACTAGGTATAAATCCCTATGTCACAAGATGGGTTTCCAACTAGTACACTGACAGAACCCACACTGTGAAAGTAGCAGACTCCAAATCCGACTTCAGACCAGTGGAAAGTGGAGTACCACAAGGTTCAGTCCTGAATCCTCTCCTGTTTGGTATCTACTTCTCTGAAGTACAGGCTAACACAGAAGGTCTTTGGCTACTGTAGTTTGCAGATGACTGCAAACTAGGAGCCATAATCAAAACTCCTAACAATGTGGACATCCTACAAAATGGCCTCACTGAGACAGATGCCTGGTGTCAAAGCCATGGCCTCAAGCTCAATGCCAAAACGTGTACTGTCATCCCCTTTGGTAAAAACTCTTTACCCATGAACTACCACATAGGCGATAGTCTACTTAACACCAAAAGTATGATAAGAGACCTTGGGACACAGGTGGACGGTAGTCTCTCCTTTGATAATCATATCGCCACAGTAGTCAGGAAATTCTTCTACATGGCATACTTCATCACAAAAGGTTTCTCATCCAGGAAAAAAGAGGTCATTGTTCCCCTGTACTCATCACTCATTAGACCCATTATAGAGTAAAATGCCCCTTTTAGTATGTACCTCACAAGACATCTACAACAACTGGAAAGGCCGCAGAAATACCTCACAAAGAGGATTACCAGTTTCAAAAAGATGCCCTACGTAGACCATCTCAAAAAACTCCAGCTTTACTTCATTGCATATCGCCTACTCAAAAGTGATCTCTGCCTAACATACAAAGCTATGTCAAACCCAGAGGTGTTGGACATGCTCCATTTAAAGAAATCCCAATCCCTCTGAGCTACATACTCTAGGGACCTAAACCTTGTCACCACAATAAACAGAACATGCTGTAGAGAAATATTCCTGTCCCAGAGACTTCCCATACTCGGGAACAAACTACCTATCTATATCAAACAAAGCTCGTCATTAGCACCCTTCAAGAAAAATCTTTATGATTGGATAGGAGATAGGAAATTCACCCCAGGGATCACTTTTGTGGCTCTGCTCGACAAGGGCACAGGAAAATAATTTTCTTGGGTGGTGAAAGCCAGGGTACCTTTTTGGCTAGGCTTATATAGGCCCTAGGGCCAATAGCCTAGTACCTACCTATGAACCTATGAACCTATCTGACCATACTAGAGGTAGGTGGTAGACATACCTTGCTTCTCAAGTACAACATGCCAGAGGCCAAAAACAAACCATGAGGCAAACACTGTGGTCTCCTATACAGTACTGTTATGCACTATAGCTGTGGAGGGTAAATTAAAGGACACATTCCTGGCCCAGTACTGCAGACTCTGGTTTGACAATGTGATCATGGGTCACTAGAGTGAGGGGAGAAGGGTAACAGAAAATTTGAAACCATTCCAGCTTGACAACCTTCTATTACCCTGCTGTTATATTTTCACTGCTGGCTAAATAAAAGGGTCCATTAAGGAACATTTCCACAGGAAAAAGGAAACCCTACCCCTCATGTGATAACATGGGGTGTTGAGGCTGAGCAAGATGTGGGAAAGAAAGGAACAATTAGTTTTTGTAGAGTGCTGACAGCTGGGTAGATAAGGGGAAAAAATACTAAGGAATAATAAATGCTTTTAGAGAAGCTAGACATGT
Organism: Protopterus annectens; assembly: GCF_019279795.1. NCBI lineage: Eukaryota > Metazoa > Chordata > Ceratodontiformes > Protopteridae > Protopterus > Protopterus annectens. Next base: position 1,855,692,061 of record NC_056737.1, read on the forward strand.
ATTCTGGCAAGAATCTTTGACCCTAGTATGGAACATCACAATCCTGATGCCAACATTGCATACCGCATGAGAAAAACAGTTTAATGCCATGTACCCAGGGGTCAGTCATACATATCCAGAAACTAATATTTTTTTCATGGGGAGCACCACCCCCACCAAAGGATTGCATACTAAGCAATCTAATTCATCAAAACTAACTATGAGATTAAACAGAGAATAAATAAATGGAAATACTCTAGGATCACCATATTGCCATACTAATTCTAAAAATTTGAAGTGATAATGTTTTGAAATGAACTGTCTTCAGCGGTTCTACAACCAAGGCAAGAAAAGTACTGCAGGCTATAAGGCAAGGTTATTTCATTAACTTTTCATCCACTTCCAAGTTTGAAATGCTTACTGCTTTCCCCATACCCTCCACCGCCAAATAATCATTTCTATTTAACTATCATAAGAGTCTTGAAATTTGTTGACTTTCTTTCATCCACTTGTTTAATCTCATGACCGTATGGATTGAGATCTTCAAATTGTGACACCCCTTCTGGTATTCAGGGCCAGTCACTGACAAATGTTTTGGGAATCTAGGAAATTGTTAAATTTACAAACATTGGGAGTTGTAATACTGCATATTCAAGGCATGTATGGACAAAAATAACACCAAGCATCCATTGATATAACTTAACTAACACATATCAAATGTCAGGAGAAAAAAAAATGTTTGCAGAGTTTATGGTTTGCTCTTTCTTAAGATATACACTTTAAAATGAAATCAGGCTTCAGATGCATTTCACATGCACCAATGACATTAATTTAACTAATGAATCATTTATTTATACAGTTACTTAGGGCTGAAATAGAAATGAGTTTTTATTATGACCATTTCCATAATCACTTAAAGATTAAAGCTCCCAATGCTGTATGATTCAGGTGGAAACAATACTGCTCCCAGTTCTTTATCATTCTTTCTCATGTTGTAAACATAAAAAAGTTTTCATAATAAAATGTATGCCCCTCACCTAACTGTAATATATGCTCAACCAAAGCATTATTTTCCCATCTGTCAATAATTACAGTAAGGGTCACCCACTTACGACTTAACGAGATAACTAATTTTCTCACATACGCAACTGAACACAAACACTCAGTCCTAACAACACCAGTAAGTACAGCACAACATTAAATATTACTTGCATATCAGGAAGCTCAGTTTAATATATTTGCTTTATTATAACAGAGCATTTGTAATTCATATATGTATAATCTGAAAATACTTGGGTTTCCTTACCTTTTGTTAAGTGTAAAGTAGATGATCACTTTCTATTTATGCACTTACACACCCTGCTAATTATATATATATATATATATATATATATATATATATATATATATATATATATATCAATATATGTATATATATATATGGGTCTACCTGATAACACCGACATGCCAAAATACCAACAACAAAATAACCGACACGAAAAACCCGAAAAAAAAGAAGGTTCAAAAATATGAAACTTCACATGCCCGACAGACCAAAATCCCGACAATCAACAAAACAAATACCTTTCCTGAAAAACACACACACAACACAAGCACACCAAAAACCTTACAAACCTACACTAAACCTTACATACACAACTATCTATGCACTAACCTTAACCCAAACCCTAACCCTAAGGTCCGTCACTATCGCACACTTACCTTACCCGCACCATAACCCTAACTCACTTAATCTGCCCCTAACCCTTAACTCTGTCACTATCGCACACTTACCTTATCCGCACCCTAACCCTAACTCACTTAATCTGCCCCTAACCCTCAAGTCCGTCACTATCGCACACTTACCTTACCTGTACCCTCACCCTAACTCACTTAACCCGCCTCTAAACCTAAAGTCCATCACTATCGCACACTTATCTGACCCGCACCCTACCCTAACGTCCGTCACTATCACACACTTACCTTACCCACACCCTGACCCTAACATCCTTCCCTATCACACACTTACCTTAATATGTCAGTGTTCTCAGCATCGGGATTCTCAACTGTCGGTCTTCTCCATTGTCGATCTTCTGGTGTCGGTGTTCTCGTTGTCGACGTTGTGGAATTTTGGCATTTTCAGGTAGACCCATATATATATATATATATATATATATATATATATATATATATATATATATATATATATATATATATATATATATATATCTACAAACAAACACACACACACACACACATATATATCTATATATATATATATATATATATATATATATATATATATATATATATATATATATATATATATATATATATGTAGATATACTAACTCCGAGATCGGGGAAAGAGTGTATCCCACTACTCTGAATATTGTGTGATTTCACACAGACACCTGTAACCATCTGCTTAGCTGACCAAATTTTTGAGACTAAACAGATGTCGACCAACTGAAGTGTTAACAATAATCAGTGCTGGCATATAACTACAAGAAAACTTTCAGACAGAATTAAGGAGCCATCAGGGCAAAGAACTTAAATAATGCCCTTGATAAACATAGCATTTTTTGTACTTCTTTTAGTACATTTTACTTCATAGTATTTGAACAAGTTAACTGTTTTTTTTGAGATTGGGAATTATATTTAGAACTAAGAGAACTTAAATGGCAATTACTGCTTAATTCTGAAACATACCCTGGACTGAATGAAAGTGTTAATATTAAATGCGCTTTAAAATGGAAGATTTAATTCTATTTTGACAGTTGTTCTATTTTGACAGTTGCTCTCTTTCTACAAAATGTGTTTGCATCCATCCATGACCTTTGACACACTTGTTAGTCACCATTTGTACAGTTATATGAATATTCATGTCTCCTACATGCATATTTAGTGCACACACTGTACATTTGTTCAATGATTAGCTAACACAAGATAGTGTTTATTTAATATTCATGCCCCTGTCATTCATATGTATGTTCATGGTTATTGTGTTAAGATGATTGGCACAGTTTAAATATTGTCTGGTTGTACTATTGGTTACTGTACTAATAAGTTATAAGTAGTTCATTGTTTTTTTGTTTACATGTGACTCTCGTTACATATAATGTAAGTATTGTTGACTATAGGTTATTCTGATGAAGCTCTTCCACCTGAATAAGAGCGAAAGCTTAATCATCTATTCAGTGTCTGAGTTTTTATTTCCTTTCTACTAGCTCAGTATTAATTACTACGCCTAAAAGAAGTCTGAATTTATATATCTATATCTATATATCTATGTCTGTCTCTCTATTTCTCTCTCTCTCTCTCTCTCTCTCTATATATATATATATATATATATATATATATATATATATAGATAGATAGATAGATAGATAGATATAGATCAGTCTACTTCAGTAGACTGAAAGGACACTTACCCAAAACCCAATTAACCAAGACGACTCCACCGAAACTTCATTTCAACAAACCAACAGACCGCCGATAATTTGAACAGGTAAACTAACCACTTGGCTACCAGGGCGAACTTTGCCCTTTTCCCCAGTATAGTGCAATCTTGGAGTTGGTATATTTAGTTAAGGGGGGTGTGGAGGGCAAAGTCCCACGCATGGGGTGTGTGGGAGGGGGGGGGTGAAGTTCCCCATTAGCATGGGTTTAATTTTGTTTTGGTGTTTTCTTTTGTGTGCTGGTGGCCAATTGGTTAGTTTCCCTGTTCAAATTACCGGCAGTTCGTTGGTTCGTTGAAATGAAGTTTCAGTGGAGTTGTCTCAGTTAATTGGGTTTTGGGTAAGTGTCTCTTCAGTCTACTGAATATATATATATATATATATATATATATATATATATATATATATATATATACACACACACACACACACACACACACACACACACACACACACACACACACACGCACACACACACACACACACACATATATATATATATATATATATATATATATATATATATATATATATATATAGGGGTGGCAGTGGATATATCGAGTGTGTGTAATGTTGACAGCTGTCTAGTCGACTGCATATGGTTGACTTGACAGTTGATCGACAGATATTTAAGACTGGCAATCTCCAAGAAGGGGTATATTCCATTTTTCACGGGGATTTGGGGGTCTTGGAGTTAGTATACATAACTGACATGGTGTGGTGGGTACAAAAAATTATGTTTTACTTTTTTCTTTGTTTTTTTTAATGTGGAAGTTGTATGCACCGAGGCTGTTTCTCGGTGCATGTGTAGTGCTGTATCAACTTCCTTGTTTTCAAACATATGTTGTTGATATTTAGGCAGTTGACTTTGGGTGTTTTCACGAATGTGTAGTACATATATGTATACTAAGTTAAGGTGTATGTATGTATACCTAGATAAGTATACACTAATCACAATACATAAAACTAAGGTGAGTGTGGAATGTTGGAAACACTTTTTGTTTATAGTTTCCTGGTACTTTTGTCTTGTTGGAGCTTTGGGGGAAGTAATCTCAATGAAACATAGTGGAACCAAGTCATAGCATATTATACCATATTGCACTCAGTATTTTTGTGCAACATTTCATTTAATTTTTTTCACTCATTCGTTATTACATTTTTCTGCTTTTTTAATCCCACTAACTAAGGTCTCCTTTACATAGGAGTTCCTGGGAGAAAAGATCAATCTGCAAACATTGGTACACTTTATTGCTATAATGTATCAGTTTAATTAGCATGAGTTTGAGATGTAAAAAGAAATTGGAGTACCCAGGAAAACTTGCACAAGTTCAAAGTCAGCATGCAAGGTCTACCTAGATAAAAGCTAGAGGTCAGGGTCAAGCCCTTTTCCCAAAAGAAAGCAATATTATTTGAACTCAGACTTTATTCTGTTTTCCTAGTCTTTTCTTGTTTTGTGTAAGTATTTATATAACACTTTGATAGCATTAGTTAATCCTTTACTAAAGGTGTTAATAAAGCAGATGGTCCCATATTTATTTTTTCATAGATCCTTACTAATAAAATAAACACTGCTTGGAGCCATTAGGAGAAATGCACCAACGTTCAGTCTGATATCACTGTAAGTGGTGGCAAGTCATTGGGCAATATGATGTGCAAGCCTAGTTATTTTTTTTATTTATGTTTTTAACAAACAAATATGATATATGGTCATGTATGAGAGATGGGCCACTGAGTTAATTTATAGTCTTTAAAGGTGTAAGCAAATTTACATATACAAAGTGAAAAACAGCAAGCTTTTCTTGGAAGGCTTTTGAAATACTTATAAAACTGGTAACAAAAAGAACAGACAGAGAGGTATAATCATCAATAAAGATGAGGGGAAAAAAGACAGACTAGATATCTGCATGCTGCAGAAGTTAGGCATTTGCAATTTCAGCTGAGGTTACAAAGTATGGTAGGTGTTTGCTTTTGAGTATTTCAGCATGTAATCTCTGAAGTATATAGTTCATGGGATACTAGATTTATATATTTAAATTTAGTCCTGTAATCCTGTGGTGTGCCAGCACAGCTAGAAATGTGTATATGGATGAGTCTGCATGGATTTGGAGGTTCATAGAGGCATGACTTTCCGTTTGAAATAATTTACTATTTTGCTTGATGGCTGTGAAACAGGACACTGATTTGTCAAAGGTGGTTTGGAGGTCATGACTTTCTGCAGTGAAATTATGCTAAATAGTGACTATGAATGTAGGCTGTTGGCATATCTTAAGCTGTTAATGAAGCAGAAGTTTTAGAATGGGCTAAAAGGGAGAGGCACGAGGCTGAGCATGTAGGATCACTAAGGACAGGTGGGTTGCTTGAGACAATGTATTTTTTTCAAGCAAGAGTGTCTCCCATTCTGAAAGATAAGAAGATACATGAAAAAGGTGGTTGCAAAATATTTGTCAAGAAAAGTCAGGCTGTTCTAATGGAATAAAGTTGCAGGAACAACCAGATATGTCTGAACTAGATTATAAGCATTAATGTTGCAATTACGGATGTAATATGTCATGCATGGACACATATTTTAAAATCCAAAATGCTTGTTATAAATGGGGCATAGTATTATAGGAACAGCAAAAGAAATTTAAAAGGTGATGTTTAGCGTTGGAATTCTGCATGCCTTCATTGCTATTTTTGCATCATGTAGAAATACTGGCTCTGCAAAATTTCTTGCCTGGCTCAGAAATTATAGTGTAAAAATAACTGATTTCTGGAT